>NW_020956321.1:6163-16734 GCF_003031625.1 Empidonax traillii | reverse complement strand
AGGGCCCACACTGACAGTCACTGCTCTGGGACATCCATGAGGTCTGTTAATGCCACACCCAACAAACAGGACTCTTTTTGGAGAAGGTGACAAGAGGCAGAGTCTGACAAGTTCATCATGGACTCAATCTTAGAGCTCTTTCCCGATCTCAGTGATTCCAGGAACAGTTTCCTCCCAAAACCAGGAAATCTCCAAGTGTGGTCCCTTCGGTTCAATAAACAAAATCAATTTTAAAATAAAGCAACTCAGCACTTGTGTGTTTTAAATGCACATTTTAGCACTGGCAGCGCTGGTGAAAAATGTGATTATTCAAAAGCTCCTACAGCCATCAGGGCAGTGCAACCTGCAGGGATTGGCAACCCTTGAGCATTCTTTTCCACCTGCCATTAAATCCACTTAAAGTTCCCATCTTAATATATCAGAATTAATGATGTGCTTCCAGGCAGAGATTACTGGAAGAAGTACCTCATTTTGTGTTCCACAGGTCTGGCTGAAGGATCGTTCCATCTCCAGTGGCAGGAGGGTGATGAAGGGACTTGTAGGGGAGTGGATTCTGCATCACTCTGGGGTCATTTTTGGCCTGAAAAGCCCAGGGGTGCTCATGGATTCTGCCCCACAAAGAGGTCACTGAGCATCTCTTACCCACAGCAGGAATGGGTGGAATATTTCAGTTGGAAGTGGTGATTATCCAGTCCAACTGCCTGATCATTTCAAGGTCGATCAAAAGTTGAAGTAAATTGTCCAAATGCAGCCCTGGAAATGTCCTAGGCCAGGTTGGACAGGGCTTGGAGCAACCTGGGATGGTGGAAGGTGTCCCTGCCCGTGGCAGGGGGTGGGAACCAGACGGTCTTCAGGTCCCTTCCAACCCAAACCATTCCATGAAAAGTGTTTTGGGCTCAGGGCATCAACCAGCTCTCAAGGAAACCTGTTCTCCCTGCACACACACACCACTGCAACAGAACTGCAGTCATTCCTGCCCAGAGAAAGTCCATTCCTGGCTCACTTCCAACCCATATATTGTGCTTTGGAGTTTTTGTTGGGGTTTTTTTCTCTCCCCACTGCCTTTTTTTCTTTCCTTTTTTTTTTTTTCTTTTTTCCCAAACAACCAAGTTTGGAAAGTCACAGGAAATAAAAACAAGAAATTGCTGACAAGTGTCCCACTGTAATTGAGTGAGAACACAGAGCTCAGCTCTGCAGATTCCCAGAAATACAGGCCAGATGTGGCTCTCCAGGGTGGCTCAGCCAAGCCACAACCCCTGAAATGACTCTGCCCGAGACTGGGAAACTTCCTCAGCACCCAATTTCCCAAACAAAGAACTGGGAAAACCCAGAGTTGGCAGCAGAGCCTGGAGGGGCCCTGCTGGTCCCCACAGATGAAGGTCTGCAAGCAGGGATCAGGGAATCATGGAATCCCAGGATGGTTTGGGTTGGGAGGGACCTTAAAGTTCATCCAATTCCATCCCCTGCCATGGGCAGGGACACCTTCCACTCGCCCAGGTTGCTCCCAGCCCCGTCCAACCTGGCCTTGGACACTTCCAGGGATCCAGGGGCAGCCACAGCTTCTCTGGCCAACCTGTGCCAGGGCCCCATCACCTTCCCAGGCAGGAATTCCTTCCCAATATCCCATCTACCCTTGCCTTCTGGCAGTGAGAAGCCATTCCCTGTGTCCTGTCACTGCAACTCCCTGGAAATAGTTTTTCTTCATCTTCCTTGGAGCCCCTCCAGGTCCTGGAAGGCCACAGTCAGGTCACCCAGGAGCTTCTCCTCTCCAGGCTGAACAATCCCAACTCTCCCAGCCTTTCCTCACAGCAGAGCTGCTCCATCCCTCTGCTCCTCTTGGGTGGCCTCCTTGGCCTCTCTCCAACACATCAGCATCCTTCCCGTGCTGGGGATACTGGAAGCAACTCACGTGATCCCCCTCAAAGCCCCCATTTCTTACCTGTGCACACACCTGAGCTTCAAAACATGACTTTCTGTGTCTCTCCTAAATCCCAGCTACCTGCAAACCACGGGAATCTGGGAACACGTGGACTGCAGAGGATCATTGCTGGGGTCTGAGCATCAGCACCCAGAGCCCCCCGCATCACCCCCAGCTCACCCCCAGCAGTGCCTGACCCACTCTGGGAGGGCTGCAATGACCCAGGGGATCTGCAGCCATCCCTCAGGCCCTGCAGAGCCAGCAGACAGGCTGTGAGGTCCATCTGGAGAGGGGGAAGTGAAAGCAGCCTCCTAAAATCACAGCCTGCGCTTTCCCCTCCGATGTCGAACACGAGGAACGTAACCCCGAGGTTAGGAGGGAGAAAATCCCCTCCCTCCTCTCCGTCGCAAACCAGATGGCCAACCAGGACAGCTGGGCTGGCTCTCCAAACAGCCAGCAGGTTGGTGCGAATCACATGTTTCAGACAGATGGTCCTTTCACCGGGAGTGTCTGCCCAGCCTCGCCCGACCCGCGTGTTTTGTGCAAACAGATCCCTGGGAGCCTCCCCGATCCCACCCCAGCCCACGGCGCATCTGAAGCACCGAGGCTCCACTTAACAGAGCCTCCAGGCATCTCTGTCGCCCTTTAGGGGGTGTAATGAGACTCTCCCCTCCCCTCACCGCGCTCAGTGAACCACTCTGGGAGGAAAACTCATCGAAAGCAGGAGGTGCTCTTCCATTATCTAAGCGGGGAGCAAAAGCTGCCGGGCAGGCTCTCACGCTGCAGCTGGTGATGTCCCCCAGCATCGCAGCTCTGCTGCAGCTGCCCAAACACCGCACATCTGTATTTCTTATATCTTAAAAAGACACTAAAACGGGCCAGTGGACACCTCTCTCCCCTCTGCCTGGGAAGAGTTGAGTTCACATTTTAGTTAAATCCCCAGTGGGAGGAGCCCCGGCAGCAGCAAAAGGGGCACTCGGGTGCTGTGATGCCCCATCACTCCCTGACCATGGGAGGCTGCAGAGGGCAGGGCATGGTCTCCCCATCCCCATTTTCATGCAGTGGGGCTGGGAGGCAAAACACAAGTGCTGGGGCACTGCCTGGGCCACCAAACACGTCCCTCAGCCACGGCAGAGCAGTGCCAGGCACTCCTGCCTGTGAGGGTGGGGAAACCCTGGCACAGGCTACCCAGAGAAGCTGTAGCTGCCCATGGATCCCTGGAAGTGTCCCAGGCCAGGTTGGACAGGGTTTGGAGTAACCTGGGCTGGTGGAAGGTGTCCCTTGCAAAGCCATGCTTTGCTCCCAGGGCTCCTTCTCTGCTCTTCATTCGAGGAAAACCTCCTGCCACCTTTACTCCCGTGGCTGGGAAGCGTTCTCCTAACTGCAAGACTTAACTCCCTGGGCAGCAGGGAAGATTTATTCCCCGTATTCCGTTGGAGGGATTATCTCCAGCTGCCGTTATTCCCTTATCAATAATTCACCGTGCAGCCGCGCTCCGGTTCGTGCCGGTGCTGCCGGCGCCGTTCACGACTCCAGGGGCAGGGAGTGATCCCATCTCCTGCGCTATTGCTGGTGCTCCCAGCGAAGCAGAACAAGCAGCTCTCCCCTCAGATGAGTCACATCCTCTGGAAGCTTCTCATCTCAGCCTCCCGTCGAGGAGAGCGGCTCCGCAGGAGGGTCGGGAGCCCTCGGTGCTGGAATAAATAAATAAAGGGGAGATAATTAAACTCCATATTTCAATCTTCGAGGAGGAGTTCATCGAGAGGGACTCTCCAGCTAGAAAAATCCAATACAATTAAGTGATTAAAAGAGAAGAGCTGCCATAAAGCTCGAGGAGGGGAGGCCAGGAGAGCTGCGGTGAATACAAATCGGGCGCCGAAGCCTCGATCAAGGCTCACCCGCTCCCCCGCTGGAAGCTCGTGGCTCTTCCCATTTATCTCTCCCAGAATAACAACTGTGATGCAGAAAGCTCAGGATCAAACCAGCACCGTTTCACTGGACTCATTTATCCTGCACAATGCACAGGCACAAATGCCTCATTTCCCACCGAAGGGATGATCGTCGGAACACGCGACACCGTCTCGGCACGCCAGCCTTTGTGCTGCTGATTAAATCCCAACCATCGGGGTGATTTGTGGCTCTGAAGGTGCACAAGCGCCCCTCGTGACTAAATTAGGCGCTGGGGGAGGGGTGGAAGATGAGCTGCCCCTTCCCAGTTGTCGCCGGGAAGCTCCAAAACCGCAGCTCGGATGAAGCATCTCAGATGTCCGAGACATCTGTGCAGTCAGTGGCTGAACCTTTAATCTTGCAGGGTGGCTTTCGTCCAAACACCCTGTCACTGAGCCAAGCCAAGCAGCAGTTGAGTGCTCTTTGATCCAGCCAGGTGGATCTGTCTCCCGTGGATTTCTTGGCACATCTCTCCCTGGAAGTTGTGCCTCCCGTTTTCTCTGTTCACCCGCTCGTTTCAACACACTGTGTCCCAAATCAAGGAATCCCTGAGTGGTTTGGGTTGGAAGGGACCTTAAAGCCCAGCCCATCCCACCCCCTGCCATGGGCAGGGACACCTTCCACCAGCCCAGGTGGCTCCAAGCCTCTTCCAGCCTGGCCTGGGACACTTCCAGGGATCCAGGGGCAGCCACAGATTCTCCGGGCAACCTGTGCCATGGGCAGAGGGGGTGGAGCCCTCAGCAGACACCTCTCCTGGGCACAGGATGCAACGCTCAGCCCTTCACTGACAAGGGCTGGGAAACACTGTTTGCCTTCCTGCTTCCATCTCCGAGCCTCCTGCACCTCCTCCTGCCCTGCCTGCTCCCAAGGGATGCAGCTCTTGGGATGCTGGATGCAGGTTTGGCAGCCACACTTGGGGATGGCAGCACCTCCCAAAATGTGCCGGTGCCTCCACTCAGCCCTTTGAAATTTAAATGAGATTAAACCACGCTGTTAAACAGACCTAAAAGCGCAGAAACCCCTGAACTGATGCCACCTAAAACCAGCAGCCACCTCCCCTAAGCACAGTTCTCACCCCAGGGAGGGAGGAAGGCCAGAAATCACCTGGAAGTGGCAGCGGGTTCTCAGTGGAAGGAATTGAGCTGCTTTGCTGATGAAGCAGCAGTATAAATCTCTAAGCTGGAGAGGTAGATCATTAAGGGAAAGTGTTGGGAGAAATTAAATCCTTTTTGCTGCTTCTCATGCTAATGGGGAAAAGCAAGCTGATTTGCAGGAGGGCAACATTTAGGAAAATCAAATTCGTCAACATCCCCATCTGTTCCCATTCTCATGCTGACTCTGTCAAAAATCAGCTTTCCTTCAACCAACACCCTCCTCACTTGTAACCAAAAGAGGCCAATTCTGGAGGGATTTGTAAATAAACCACTTGTGCAAAGCCAGCCAGGAAAAAAAAAAAAACAAAACAAAAAAAAAATCACAAGGGAAAGGCCTGATTAATAGGAAATACGTGTTGGGATTGAAGGGATTGAGGGGATGGCAAAGAGAATAAAGGACAGGGAATGACTAATCAGCTCATCTGGGAAAATAACCCAGAGGGCAGTGCAGGGTTAATGATACCAGAAGGGGGAAAGCTCCAAAAGAGGATCCTGCATCTCCACCTCAGCTGCTTTTGTTGCTCCTGGGTGAAGCAGGATCTGGGAACAGCTCCATGCTGGAGGTGTTCTGAGTGCAGGGACCAGCAAGCTCCTCCTTCAGTCCAAGGGTTCTGGAAGGATCTCCTAAAAATGTCACAGAGTCATAGAACAGAATCATGGAATGGCCTGAGGTGGAAGGGACCCACAAGGATCGTTGAGTCCAACTCCACATCTTTCTGTTCCTTATGGGAAGCAACACTGACCTGGTTTGTTTTACTGTTCCACCTATTCTACTTTCAGGGATCCAGAGGCAGCCACAGCTTCTCTGGGCAACCTGTGCCAGGGCCTGCCCACCCTCCCAGCCAGCAATTCCTTCCCAATATCCCATCTAACCCTGCCCTCTGGCAGTGGGAAGCCATTCCCTGTGTCCTGTCCCTCCATCCCTTGTCCCCAGTCCCTCTCCAGCTCTCCTGGAGCCCCTTTAGGCCTTGGAAGGGGCTCTCAGGCCTTTTCTTCTCCAGGCTGAATAACAAATCAAGCAACAAGGCTGTGTTCCCATATTCTCCTTCAGGGGCAGGATCACCCTGCACCATCCCATATTCCATTTATTTGGCAATTTGACCCATGCAGGCATTTTCTGCAGCACTTCCAGCACTGGGTATCCCAGGTCCAAGGTGGGCAGCCCCGTGGATCATCCCTGTGCTTGGCACAGGCTGATGTGCTCCCCCAGGACATCCAGCAGCAGCCCCTCCCTGGCAGCTCCAGAGGGGATCCCGCCGGGACACGCACGCCAGGTGTGGGCACTGGGCTGGTTTGGCTCCTGCCACTGCAGCCAGTGGAGGGGAAAAACCCCTGACAGGAGCTGCCCTGAGGGCAAACCTGGGCTTTGTGCTGGTTCACGGGGCAGAAAAGGCAGAGCTGTGCAGCTGCAGCCCAGGCAGGAGCCCTGGGGCGGGACAGGGCTCTGCCAACACCTGCCCATTCCGCCACTCCAGAGCCTTCCCACCCCTCTGAGCCCGAAGGATCCCGGGGAGGAGCCCCTGTGTGAGCTCGCCAGTGGGGACAGCCTGCTCTGGGCAGCTGGCAGGACATGGAATCATGGAATTGTTGAGGTTGGAAAAGACCTCCAAGATCACGGAGCCCAACCATTGAGGCCGCCACTGACCCACGTCCCCAAGTGCCACATCCACACGGCTTTTAGATCCCTCCAGGGACTGGGACTCCACCTCTCCAGCCTGTGCCAGGGCTGGACAACTCTTTCCATGAAGGAATTTTCCCAATATCCAGTCTAAACCTCCCCTGACACAACTTGAGGCCATTTCCTCTCCTCCTGTCCCTTGTTCCCTGGGAGCAGAGCCCGATACCCCTCCGGCTCCCCCCTCCTGTCAGGGAGTTGAAGAGAGGGTGAAAGTTCCCCCCCCTTGAGCCTCCCAGCGTCTCCTTGTTCACTTTTAAGCCATGATCTTACTTCAGCTCCCCCTGCAGAGGTGACATTTCCTTCAGGGAATCGCAGATCCAAGCAATCCCTCCGTAGCATCTCCACGTTGCCACCACGTGGTCGAGATGGCTCTTTTCATCTCCTCTCCTTTTGGCCACACAGCTCCTTCCACAGATCCCTGGAGCGAAGGGCAGAGCAAGCCTTTGGGAGATGTGCTGCAAAGCCCTTTTAATAAAAAAAAAATACTTAAAAAATTAAAAATCTCTTTAAGCAAACCCAGAGCGGAGCAGATCTCAGTGTGGAGTCTTGGGGCAGCGTGAGGAGCACCAGCTCCTGGTCAACTCCTAATTATCTTAAACCAAGCAATGAGTGATGCCCTTGAGCCCCTCTTGAGGCAGGAAACAGGGAGCCCCAGCTGCACATTCCCCACATCACCCTGCAGCCAGGTCCAGCCCCAGTTTCACCAGGAGTGAAACACCTACAGCAGGGCAAATGAGGTGTTTTTATTCCAAAGCCACCACAGGACTTCAGGACTTCAAGCTGAGGGATTTCAATCAGCAAGCCTCGCAAAAATAACGATTAAACCCCCTCTTGAGGGGGTGCCCCTGGTGAGGAGGTGCTGTGCTGGCAGCTCCTCCTGCCCAGAGAGGTCTCGCTGCACCACCCCATTGTGGTTGGGGTTTCAATCATGGATGCAAAATTCCAGCAGAGCATCCCAACAACTCTTCCCCCAGGGCTGACAGCTCCCACCAGGGTTTGCTGTTGCCTCTCATGCTTAAGAAAACACACAGAAACCTCCAAGGAATGCTCAGATCCCAGCCAGGGGAGCCTTGGATGGCTCCAGCAGTCGCTCCACGCTGGGTTGATTGGTGGTTGTAACGTCAATGGATCGGGAAGGGGCTGGATCATCCTCACTGACAGCCAGGCAGTTCCTTCAGAAACCTGTCCCCACACCCAGCAGAGCGACTGCAAACCTCTGCTTTTAAAAACAGAGCTTACACACAGATTGTTCTCCCCGAACAAGAGAGATTTCGGAATCATTCGGCTTCTGTTCGTCTTCACGCGGAGATTTTGTGGATCAGCTCCTGCAGCATCACATCCCTCAGGAACTCAGGAGATTTGGGAAGTCTGGTCACAGGCACAAGCACTGACCTGAGGGGGGCACATCAGGTGTCATTGCTATTCCTGGGCACTCACATCCTGCTCAATACTGAGGACTTCATCTCCAGTTATTGTTAACAAAGTCCTGTTGAATTAAATAAATACAGAAAAGAAAGCTCTGTGTAAGACCATTTAAAACATTCCCAAATATTTGACAAGGGGATGGGAAGAGGAAAGGGAGGAAACAGTTACTTAAGCCCTTGGAGAACCATTCACAGAATCACAGCAAGTTTGTGTGGGAAGGGACCTTAAAGATCATCCAGTTCCACCCCCCTGCCACGGGCAGGGACACCTTCCACTAGCCCAGTTTGCTCCAAGCCCTGTCCAACCTGGCCTGGAACTCTTCCAGGCGTGAGGAATTCCCAACCTCTCTGGGCAGCCTGTGCCAGGGCCCCAGCAGTCTCACAGGGAAGAATTTCTTCCCAATTTCCAATCTAAATCCGCTTCTTTAACCATCTAATAAATCAGTGCAATCCAGTAAAGAGCCAGGAAGATTCCACAGGGGAAAACGTGGGATATTTTCCTGGGAGACCCATGGATTGAGCCTGTGGGCTCACAGGCATGAGGAAGAAAAAAAGTTTTGCTCAGGGAGTAACAACCTCACATCCCCTCAAGAGACAAACAGTCCTGCCCAATTTTTCATGCCCAGCATCTCTGGATGCTCATCTTCAGGACTCCCCTCCAGTGCCACTGGAATGGGAATATGGCAGGGAAGGCACAAACCAAGAAGAAATCTTTCCTCTGAACGCACCTTTCCCTTCAGCTGAGTCCTGGAACACCCCACATGCCCCAAGGAGTTGAAAGAGAAGATTCAGGGATAGAATCTTCATGAGAAATCAACAGTCCCACAAATAGGGGGGGGAAAATAAAGGACAGGACCCAGGAGATCCAGGGTCAGCAAAATAAAAAGGCTCTGGAAGGAAAAGCAAAGCCAACAAATATACACATATATACATATATATTTTTAATAGTGACCTTGCATTAGTTGTTTCTCATTTTGCACTTTTAAAGTCTCTCCTTTGTTTTGTGGAGACGCAATTTAACTCAGAAAACCCTTTCAAACAGAGACATCCAGAGGATTTCACTGCTTGACAAGGATTTCAGAGCCTGCCCTCCCTTCAGGGACATCAGTCACACACCCACCCTCCATCCCTTGGCATTGCCTCCCAGCATTCCTGCCTGGCTTTTGGGCACCTACCTGGGGAATTTGGAACTCTCAGGACATAAGAGTTGGTGTTCCAGAGCTTTCTGGATCTGCCAGGCAGTTAAAGAGAATTAACGTATCCCGTGCTGAAGAGAAATGAAACTACTGGTCTGGAAAGTTGAAAGAGCTAAATAGGGAAAAGGGAAGGAAAAGGGCAGAATCTCTTCCAGGGAGCTACTGAAGTTAAAGCCCCACAGCAAGATAAGGACTTTTCAAGGCAAAGAAAAGCTGGTCCAAGGGTGGATTGTAGGGAATCAGCCAAGAAATCAAACTCAGGGAAGGGCCCAAGGTGATGGTGGTTCAGGTCAAACCAAGAACTCCAGATGATGCAAACAAGGAACAAGACACCTGCAGGAGAAACAATTCCCTCTTCTTAAATAAAAAAAAAAAAAAAATTAAAATTAAGACTGAGATTGTAATTTGGAGTTTCTAAACCCTGCAATAGTTTATAACACACCGAAATTTCTCCCTCAGTCGGTCTTTGTCCCAACTGAGAGCCCTGATTTCCAAATCTGGCAAAGTTGGCAAATCTGGTGAACCACACACAAGTTGCTTCTTTGCTTCTCACCAGGCTGGTCCCAGCTAATTTAATACCTAAAATACTTCAGTTTGATTTTTTTTTCCCCTGTTTGGTGTTTTTTTTTTTCCCTTAGGAGTGGCCATTACTTTCTGTTCTCTACAGTATCTTGAGTGGCAGAGGAGGGAGGTGAGGTTTGTGGGAGCACCCACTTGATTCCCCAAGGAAAGTGTCCATTCCCTCCTCCTGCTGGGGAGGAACTGAGAGCGTTATTTCACTTTCCCAGAGCACTCCACACATCCTCAATCCTCGCTCCTAGAACAGAGCTGAAGGAAAGGAGAACAGGAGTGTTGCTCAGCAGGGTTCCGAGCGCTCCTCGCCCGGGTTTGTTCCCTCCTCTCTCCCTTCAGAGCTCCCACAATTCCGAATTAAGCTTCCCACTCCCAAGATTAACGCAGCAGTGTTGATCCCTGCAGCTCTCCTGGGGCTGGATACGCTGTGGAGGTGGCAGAGGGAGGAGCTGTCTGCAGCTGAAACACCGTTCGCAGGCGTTTTACGTAACTACAGAAAACAGTTACACCAAAATTAAAAAAAAAAAAAAAAAAGGGATTTTAAACTTCATTTGTCAATTCCAGCCCACATTTTGTGGTTTTTTGTTTTTGTTTTTTTTTTGCTACACAATAAACCCCTTTTATTTCATGTTAATTTATTTTATATTAAATCACTGCTGGCCGAGCCTGGGATGAGTGAAA
>NW_020956321.1:0-4942 GCF_003031625.1 Empidonax traillii | reverse complement strand
TCTGGTTCAACCAGGAGTCTGCAAGTGCAGCGTGGCAAAGAAAAGGCTGGTTGTTCTTTTCCAACCCCCAGCTATCAGCTCTGCACAGTCAACAAAGTTTCACTGTGACTGAAAATCACAAATCAGAAAACCCTGCCCCTATAAAAGCTACATTTAAATATATTTATATAGCGAGCACATCTAGTTCAGCTTTCAGCTCAATTCCTTAAAAGCAGCTCCAGCATTTTTGTGTCCTGCCTTCCCAAGCCCTCTCCAAACTAAAAAAATAAAATAAAAAAAAAAAAAACACCATATACCAAAGACAGTGCTACTGGTTCTCCTTAGGATAGTGTGGATTTATTGCTTTGCTTACAGAGGCTAAAATGGAAACTTCCAGAGAATTTAAGGCAACCCCACCAGCCCAACACCTTGAAGGCATTTCTGGCACACAGTGCTCTTCGTTCCAACACCAGGAGAAGTTTTATCTTAAAAATTTAAAAAAAAAAAAAAAAATAAAAAAAAAAAAAAAGACAGGAACACTCAGATTTTAACCCAAAGGACCCTTTCAAACATCAGTTCCACCTTCCAAACACACTGAGCTGAAGTCAAGTCATTCCAGAGCACCAACGTTCAGGAAAGGGGGAAAGAACAACAGGGGAAAAAAAGTCAAAGATTCAAAACATAACAACTCATTCTTATTCATTTCAACTTGGAAGATTCACTGAGATATTTGGATAACTAAATCAGGGTGGTTTTTTTCCATGAGTTACGTTTTATCACACACACTTAAAATGCACCTTACAGAGGAGTGTTCATAACAGCTTCCTGAGCTGATTCACCTGCTGGAGCTCCAAATATTGGATTTCCCAATATTCCTGGTTAATCACAAGCTTCTTGTCTGCCTTCTTAACACTCCCTAGGGATTTAGAGCTGCAGGGAAAATACCATTTCCATCATTTCATAGCATTTCTACGTTTGCTGTGTTAATGCTGAAACCCAAGTTTACTGTTGACACAGATTTATCAACTGCCAGTCCTGCAAACCCACTCAGATGAACAATTTAAAAAAAAAAAAACACACACCAAGTAACTACACAAAAACACCCCCAAACAAACAAAAAACAAACCAGCAAGAACAGGCTTGTCCAAAAAAAAAGGGACAAAATCTAAATGTGCTCAGTTTTAGGGTAGCCCTTTCCCTTGCAAATACTTGGGAAATGAAAAGAATACGGAAAATCCTTTCCAAGATAACACTGGTCCAATGGGCACGTGCATTCTTTTTATTTCTACACAGAGTGAAAACAAACACCATACAGAAAACAGTAAACTAGTTTGTTTGTTTGTTTGTTTTTTAAGAGGAAAAAATAGAAGTATATTGTTCCAAAAAAAAAAAAAGAATGGTTTTGTGAAAACAGGAAGGGAAAAAAAAAAAGGTTTTGTAGAAGAAATTAGGAAGCTGTTATTTCAACTTCAGGCCAGGTACAGCCTGCCTGGATTTTGCAGTAAAATCTGATGAAGTAGAAATCACTGATGATGTATTTAAAAAGGAGCCAGAGTCCTACTGCCATCCAGCAGGCAGAGTGGAGAGCATTTGCACAGAGGACCCTGCATGTAAACTATTCCCACCTGGAGTCACAAACAAGATTTCATGGTGCTATTATTTGTAATTTTTTTTTTTTCTTTTTTGTCTTTTTCAAGAGAACTCCTTTGCCAAGAAGCTCACCTGGTTTTCTACAGCCTTTTCTAAAAGGAAAAAATGGTGCCAATAGCAGGTTTCTGGTCAGCCAGAGAATCCTGCTGCAGAGTGCTTGTGCCACCATCTCCTGTAAGACAAAAACCTGGGGTGGGGGGGAGGTTGTAGCTCTCATTGTCGTAGCAAAAAGCAGTTTTGGTCACATAAAAAGCCCACAAGTGAAGGAACCTTTCCCCCCTCAGCATTTCTTCGGAGCACAACTAGGTAGGATTTAGACTGAGAACCCTTTTTGGAACACCTTGACAGCCAACAGGTTAGTGCATTTTCCTTGCTAATGTTCCCCTCGTGCAACAAGTCCACCGGTTTACATTCTGGTGAAAATAATCCCTGGAAAACAAGTCATTCCAGGAGCCACACCAATGATTTCTTGCACACAGGCAGGAGAAGTTCCAGCCGTTTGCAACAGCAAGTTTTAAATACCTGACGCCAAAGATGCCTCTATTTTTTTTTTCTTTTTTTTTTTTTTTTCCTGACTTCATGAAGCGCATCCAACATTACCAAGACAGGAGTCATTTTTCTCTTCCAAGCTGAAGGATTTGACGTTTATCTCCCTTTGAGCTGATGACTCAAACACTAATCCTGCTCCCAAATCCAGCTACGATTGATCCAGCGGAGCGGCCGCTTTCGCCAGGCGCTGCCTCACGGCCCTCGGGGACGAGTCTCTGTTGGGCACCTCCTTACCCTCCGTTTCATCGTCTGAGTTGTCTTCCTCGTCTGCTTCTTGCCCCTCATCCAGCTTTTTCAGCAGCTCACCCGCCTCTGGAGACAGCTTTCCTTAAGGAGAAAGGGAAACACACACACACACACACACACAAATAAAAATGCCATTCTGATTTTTTAGTGCTGATTTTTTCCGCTCCGAACTTTTCCCTCCCTGCCCAGGTGGAACGCCACGTCTTGCAGGTGGGAAAAAAACGCTCTGAAAGCATTTTTCTACCTCCCCCCCAAAAAAATAAAAAAAGAGTTGTTTAAGAGTTCAGCTAAATGCAAACCCACCATAACCCCGAGGCCCCACACTCAGTCTCGGGGCCCTGCACTATTAAAAGTTCTTTTTAATAGATTTACCAAACTGAATTAAAAGTTTACAGGGGAGGCTTACTTGGCTGAGGGTACTGTGCTGCTCTGTGCCTTTTGGAGGGGCAGATACAGTCAGCCAGGAACACCATCATCTGAAACCAAAGGAATCAAAGCTGAAGCCTCCAAACGCGTGGAATCGTTTGGGTCGGAAAAAAAAAAAGAGACTTTTAAGATCAAATCCAACAATTTACTTAATGCTACCCTGGGGTGGATCCCACCCAGCCCCACCCCTGTGTGTGTCCCCTTAGATTGTGGGGGCTTCATCCTGCTCCCCCATCCCTGTGTTCCAGCTCAGTGTATCCCAAAAAAAGAGCTGTCAACCCCTGAGGTGAAGGCAGCACGAGTGTAACACACAGTGCTCACAATCTGTCCCAAATGCTTCACTTACCAGTCCCAGTATCAGTCCTGAGAACAGAGTTGCCAACCCAAAAATAGCATAGGAGCCCCAGACCGGTATTCCAAGATTTTCTGTTAAATAACCATGGCCATGCTACGGAATAAAAGACAAGAGAATCGTTCCAAGGAGAGCTGAATGTCACATCTGTTAAGATAGAATGAGGTGGAGATGTAAGCACATACCCTGATCCACATGGACAGCTGGAACAGAGCTGACATGCTGCTCATCCTGCAACAAAGCAGAGAAAAGAAACTGAAAACATCTTCAAGTCAGTCCCAAACCTGTGTATTCTGATTTCCCCAACTCATTCCCACACTGAACTTCATGCTCCTGGCTGGTTTCCCTTCTGAAAAATAAATTAAGCTGTTAAGAAAAAAAAAATCAGGTTATAGAAGAACTGAGAGATCTTCAGACACTTAAGTTTAGTGTCTGAACATAAAAAATAACAGAAAACTTATTAATCCTAAATTAACACCCCGTTTCACACATTCCTTGGTGTGGGATAGTAGTTTGTGGGAGAACAAACCACACAGTTTGAAGACTCAAACAGCACTGTGAGTGCACAATGCTGAGCTTCCTAGAAGATGTAAATTTTCCAACACTTCAAAAAAATTAACATGAACAGAGGAAAAACCGGGAACAACTGGGTTCATTTGCCTCAAGCAGCGGTGTCCCCAACCTGCTTTGTCACTCAGTGTCTCAGCCACTCTGACCCCACCACACAGCACGGGCCGCAACAACTAAAAAGCCCCTCAAAGCCCCAAAACTTGAAACATCTCTGCCATGGTGACAACATTCGGGTCACCTCTGCCATGGTGACAACGCTGGCAACATCTCTGCTATGATGACCGTGTTCAGGTGACCTCTGCTCTGATGACACCATTCAGGTCACCTCTGCCATGGTGACAATGCTGGGAACACCTCTGTTACAATGACAACAATCAGGTCACCTCTGCTATGGTGACAATGCTGGGGACACCTCTGCTATGATGACAATGATCAGGTCACCTCTGCCACGGTGACATCTCTGCTATAATGGCAACAATCAGGTCACCTCTGCTCTGATGACAGTGTTCAGGTCACCTCTGCCATGACGACAATGCTGGGGACACCTCTGCTCTGATGACAACAATCAGGTCACCTCCGCCATGATAACAACACTCAAGGCATCTCTGCCACGGTGAAAACGCTCAGGTCACCTCTGTTGTGGTGCCAACCCTCCCACAGGTGAGGAAGAGGCGGGACACCCACCCACCAGGTTCACATTCCAGCACGGAGCTGTGACACACCTCAGGACCCATCCCAGCACTCCTGGCAACAAACTGTGACAGAAACCAACCCCAAACTCACAGGAAAGAGGAAGGGCCAAACCACGAGGACACTGGTTCGATAGATTTCCACTCCTGGTCGTTGATGAAATTAATGAAGTCGGTTTTGGTTCTTGCACCCTGGTACCTCCTGAACTCCCCATCTTTACAGCTGCAAACCAACAACAACAACAAAAAGAATCCTTTCTTTTATATGGTTCAAGCACAGAGCATTCGCTTCCACTCAACAAATCCCCTCCCACCGGCTTGTCTATTTCTATATTTATTTAATTACTTAGCCAGTTTTAATGCTTCAGCTGATATTGCCTCTAAAATCTTTTCCAAGCACCTTAATTGCAAGTCATTCCCAGAATACTGACCCCACGAATATCTCGGCTGGCTTTAGGCTGTGATTCCGTAAAGAAAAAAA
>NW_020956320.1:207250-221337 GCF_003031625.1 Empidonax traillii | reverse complement strand
AACAACGAGAGTTTGTTAACAGCATTCCACAGTCATGTGGGGACTGCATAGTTTTACTAAGCTTAAAAAAACCATTTAAAATGTATATATGTAGCTTTAACAGCCATGAGAAAAATACATATAGAAATTGTACATACATAGCATATCGTGTAAGTAAGCCTAACAAAAACAATCTAAAAAAATATATAGTTTATCACAACGTTGTCCTTCATGTGAAGCTTGAGAGCACCGAGCACAAACCACCTGCTTTTTTACCCAATTAGCTGGTGATGTCTACCTGGACCGGTGTGGCCAGCACCACCCAGCTAGAGGCCTTAGATCCCTCTTCCCATTATGTAAGTGTACCCCTTCAGCGCATGCGTGAGAACTTTGGAATTCCCCGATCGCATGCGCTGTTTCACTCAAGGGGTCTTATCTATTTGGGTCTGGGGGCTTTACTTCATCCTCTCCTCTTCAGTCTCTCCTTCAAATGTCCTTTACAGACAATGAGCCAATCACAGAACACCAATTAAAACAGTTTATACAAGAAACTGTCTCTCCAAGGACAAGGCTCCCATTTATCAGTGAACTTGGCAGGCAAGGAACAAAACTTTCACAGGTGGCTGGGCCAAACATAGACCAAAAAATATCAGCATTCCCCAATACAGGGGAACAGGAGGGAATGGTTGTTTCAACTCCTTCTCCTCATTCAGATCTGCTACAATAGTCTTTGAAAATATTGAGTTTCCTTTTGATGTGAAAGACAGCATAATGTTGTTGTTAGTGTTGCTTTGTCTGGTCTGTACTGTCTACACCATGCTTAGGGTCAGAACAGGGTCTTCTAGGGAGGTTGTCTGGAGGCCTGCCGTGGGAGTGGATAATGTTGAGTGGCACGGGAAGTGGGAGGACATCAGCCAGTATTTGGAGAAGTTCTCTCCTCTAATGATCTGGAAATTCACCCCTGAACAACTGCAGGATCCTGTTAGTGTGATAAGATTGGTGAAGGAAAAAGGCTCTGGCAGCTCCAGAGATGGACAGCTCACAGCAACCTGCTGGGCCCTGGCCACTACATACCAGACATTACTTGACACGGTACAGCATCCTCAGGGGGAGGAGAGAAGGAGCAAATCCACAGGCACCATGTCCACACAAACCACAGCTGAGTCAGAGGGAAAAAGAAATAACCAGCACCATGTCCACACAAACCGTCGAGGAGCCAGAAGGACAACTGAAATCAATAGCAGTCGCCCCTGTCCAGAAAAGGAAATCAAAGACGAAATCAGTTCATATAGTGAATGATGAAAAAGAGGCAGGACCTTTGATGACAAAAAATCCGGTACGAAGAACTGCTCAGAGGTTTTGGATCTTTTGAGCAGCAAAGATATTTATTGCAACATTGAGAACAAGCATGATTCACATCACACAAAACTTGCTCAAAGGTATCACACAAAATCAGGGGGTTTATACAATTTTCATACATAATTCTTATACATACTCATATGATTGCAACATCTATCTATACATATTAATGATAGGCAGAGCTTACACGGAGCTTAGGGCAGTGTTTTTCTTGGCTCTCAATTTCGGGGGTACATCTGGCCTTTGGCCCTGAGTCTGGGGCATTTTTCTCATCTTCTTCAGTTTGACCTATCTACCTTTCCATCGTTCTTACCCCGTTCACTGAAGCTTGGAGAAAGCCTTGGCTCCAGGCCTATTTCTCCTATTCAAATGTCTACCTTATCCTAATTTATTCCCTCTAGGCCTATTGTATACTGCTTCCAGCATTCTTCTAAGTTTTGGTCCAGTAGACAGAACAGACCGAGTCTTAGTAGCACAGGCAGAGTAGATGTTAGGGAGCCTTTCATAGTTAGTTCTTTTAGGCCAGAAATGTATTCCTGCTACTTAGCAACATTGCAATGGAGGGAGGAAGAGGACAAGGTGGGTGCGCTGGTTAGTAAACTCAGGATTTATGAAGACACTCTCACCACCCCATTATGAGCCCACATCTCATCTGTGGAAACCAAACTGTCCAAACATATCCGAAGCCTAGAAGAGAAGATTGAAGAGGGCCACCAGAAGCTAAGAGAGGAAATTAAGGAAGGGATCTTCCATATCTCACCAGGACAAACAGGAGTCTCTGCTATCAGGAGCAGGCATCCCCAAGCTAAGGAGAGAGGGTACACTCCATGTGGCGATCTATGATTTTACCTCCATGAGCATGGAAAAGATATGAGGAGGTGGGTTGGAAAACCCACCTCTTCCTTAGCAGCCCAGGTATGTGAATTGAAAAGAGGAACAAGTACCACAAGGAACTCTTCAAGGGTGTGGACAGAACTCCAGATAGTACAGGAATGAGGATATGTTTGATCCTCTTGAAGGGACATCCAGATCATACTTACAAGAAGAGTGCAGTGAGTCCCATGACCAGGACTAAGGGTGCCCTGTCTCTAGCCAGGTAGAGGAGAGGGACAATATGGGCCTATTGGACAGTGTGGATTCAGTGGCCTGGCACATCATACCCACAAAGATATAAGGCTACTTTGATGCCATCAGGATATGCAGAGGCACAATTCATCTCTATTTCTAGGGTGACAGGGGGATCCCAACAGCTGACTGTACTGGAAACTGAAGTGAGCTTGACTGGGAAGGAACGGCATAGACACCCCATTGTGACTGGTCCAGAGGCCCAGTGTATCCTTGGCATAGATTACCTGAGGAGTGGGTATTTCAAAAACCCAAAAGGACTTGTTTGAGCTTTTGGCATAGCTACTGTAGAGACAGAGGAAATTAGACAGTTAAACACCCTGCCTGGTCTCTCAGAGGACTCTTCTGCTGTGGGACTGCTGAAGGTTGAAGAACAATTGGTACCCATGGCCACAGCAACAGTACACTGTCGGCAATACCGCACCGACCGAGACTCTGTGGCTCCTATACATAAGATGATCCGTGAACTGGAGACCCAGGGGGTGGTCAGCAAGACTTGCTCACCCTTTAATAACCCTATATGACCAGTGTGTAAGTCCAGCAGAGAGTGGAGGCTGACAGTGGATTACTGTGGACTCAATGAAGTCACACCACCCCTGAGTACTGCTGGAGCTTCAGTATGAGATGAAGTCCAAGGCAACCAAGTGGTATGCCACCATTGACATTGCCAATGCCTTTTTCTCCATTGCTTTGGCAGCAGAGTGCAGGCCACAATTTGCCCATGCAGTAGCCCTTGGACCTGTCAGGACAGGACAGGACGTGAAAAACGTACTCTACACTGCAGCCAGGGAGAATGGCCCTTCCTAGAACCTCTGGCAGAAAGTGCCTGGGGAGACACATGGACGACCACTGGGATTTTGGAGTCGGGGATACAAAGGATCTGAAGCCAACTATACCCCAACTGAGAAAGAGATCCTGACTGCTTATGAAGGAGTTTGAGCTGCCTCAGAAGTGATGGGCACCAAAGCACATCTCCTGGCACCCCGACTACCAGTGCTGGGCTTGATGTTCAAGAGAAAAGCTCCTTCTACACATCACGCCACCAATGCCACATGGAGTAAGTGGATCACTCTGATCACACAGCAAGCCCACATAGGGAATCCTAATAGCCCTGGGATTCAGGAAATTATCACCAATTGGCCCGAAGGTGAGAGTTTCAGACTATCCTATGAAGAAGAAGAGGAGTAGGTAACATGGGCTGAGGAGGTCCCACCATATAACCAGCTATCAGAAGATGAAAAGCGATATGCATTCTTCATGGATGGCTCCTGTCGCATTATTGGGACAAACTAGAAATGGAAAGCAACTGTATGGAGTCCCACATGGTGAGTTGCAGAAGCAACTGAAGGACAAGGTGGGTCAAGTCAGGTTGCAGAGCGTAAAGCCATTCAGCTGGCTTTGGGTATCGCTGAATGAGAGAAGTGGTCAAGACTCTATCTCTACACTGACTCATGGATGGTGGCCAATGCTCCTTGGGGATGGCTGGAGCAATGGAGAAAGGCCAACTGGTAGCACAAAGGGAAACCCATGGGGGTGGCTGAGATGTGGCAGGACATTGCTGGCCAGGTAGAGAAGCTGAGTGTGAAGGTCCGTCACGTAGATGCTCATGTACCCAAGAGTCGGGTTAATGAAGAGATTCGTAACAACGAGCAAGTGGACTGAGCTGCCAGGATTAAAATCTCTCAGGTAGATCTGGATTGGCAGCACAAGAGAGAATTATTTCTGGCTCAATGGGCCCATAATGCCTCCGGTCATCAGGGGAGAGATGCAACATACAGATGGGCTTGTGACCAAGGGGTGGATCTAACCATGGACAGTGTCTCACAGGTTATCCATGATTCTGAGACATGTGCTGCCATCAAGCAGGTCAAGCGGGTGAAACCTCTATGGTATGGTGGACAATGGTCAAAATACAGGTATGGGGAAGCCTGGCAAGTTGACTACATCACACTTCCCCAGATCCGTCAAGGCAAGCGCTACATGCTGACCATGGTAGAAGCAACCACTGGATGGTTGGAGATGTACCCTGTGCCTCACACCACTGCCTGGAATACTATCCTGGGTCTTGAAAAGCAAGTCCTGTGGTGACACGGCACCCTAGAGAGAACTGAGTCAGACAATGGGACCCATTTCAAGAATGGTCTCATGGACACCTGGACCAGAGAGCACGACATTGAGTGGGTGTATCATATCCCCTGACATGGACCAGCTGCCAGAAAAGTTGAGCGGTGCATACAATGGACTCCTGAAAACCACCTTGAAGGCACTGGGCAGGCGGACTTTCAAACATTGGGAACTGCATTTAGCAAAGGCCACCTGGTTGGTCAACACCCGAGGCTCCATCAATCAAGCTGTCCCTGCCCAGTCAGAACCCTTGCATACTGTAGATGAAGTCCCCATGGTGCAGGTGCATATGAATCATAGAATCATAGAATCAGATGGATTGGAAAGGACCTCTGAGATCATCAAGTCCAAGCCTTGATCCACTACCACCACACTTACTTGACTATGGCACTAAGTGCCACATCCAGTCTATTCTTAAATACCTCCAGGGACGGAGAATCCACCACCTCCCTGGGTAGCCCATTCCAATGCCTGATTACCCTCTGTCCCAGTTTAAATGAGACACAAGTCTTTTGTTGAGGATGAGTTATGAGAAAAGACCCAAACTCCACCCTCTAAACAACTTTAAATTCGAAATTAAGAGGCTCCGATTGAGGGGAAAAAAGTTATGGAAAAGGAAAAAAAAAAATAACAGCCCTTTATTAAAAGGTATGTGTGTATTGGCAGAAACAATGAAAGAAAACAAGTAAAACAACCAAACAATGCTCCTATACCCACAAATAATCCCCTTCAAAACACACCAATAAACAAGCGAAGAAAAAAAAGGTAAACAGTTCAGCTTTCACCCTTTGGTGCAATTCTAACCACAGTCAATAGGGGGCACCGTTGTATCACTGGAGATGCAGAACTTGTAGTGTCCTGTGCCAGTTACCAGGTGGTGGTGTTGGATCACTGGAGATGCAGAGTCTGCAGTTCTTTATACTGACCAGCATGGGGCACTGTGGAATCACTGGTCGTTGCCACGTGGGGGTAACACCCTCTGGGGTGTGTTGGTGAAACTAAAAAAAAAAAAAAAAATGGGTTTCCCTCCCCTCCTCCATACACTGGGAAAGGGGAGAGAGAGAGGGGGGAGAGAAACAATAAAAAAAGTCCTTCCGAATGGGAAAAAAACAAAAACTCACTCTGTTCAGCTGGTCAAATCACACGGCACAGTCCTCCCTCTCCCCATGATGTGCACAAGGACCATCGCCAGGAAAAAAAACAAACAGGAACAGGGAAGGGGAAAACAGCTCCTCTCTGATGAAAAATCCAAGCAGGATCCGCAACTGACAAGCAGGTCGAGAACAACAGAAACCACCGAGCTTCCACTCCAACCATGTTCCAGTCTCCACAGTAAGCCCAAAAACTCCTCCCCCCGTTTCCCAGGAGACAAGATTCTGAGCAATTACCAGAAAGCCACTTTTTTTGTTTTTTTGTGTCCCTTAAGTGCTCACTTAACAACTCTGCATGCAATGGGCAGGGGGAAGGGAAAAATTCCTGTCTACTTTCCAAGAACCAGCAAAACCATGACACCCTCTCTGTAAAAAATTTCTTCCTAATATCTAACCTAAACCTCCCCTGGCAGAGCTTGAGACCATGCCCTCTTGTTTTACTGATAGATGCCTGGGAAAAGAGACCAACTCCCACCTGGCTACAATCTCCTTTCAGGTAGTAGTAGAGTGATGAGGTCACCTCAAACCTTCTCCAGGCTAAACAACCCCAGCACCCTCAGTCTCTCCTCATAGCAATTGTGTTCAAGTCCCTTCACCAGCCTAGTTGCTCTTCTCTGGACCTGCTCCAGCACCTCAATATCCTTCCTGAACTGAGGGGCCCAGAACTGGACACAATACTCAAGGTGTGGCCTCACCAGTGCTGAGTACGGGGGAAGAATCACTTCCCTGCTCCTGGTAGCCACACCATTCCTGATCCAGGCCAGGATGCCATTGGCCCTCTTGGTCACCTGGGCACACTGCTGGCTCATGTTCAGCTTCCTGTCAATCCAAACTCCCAGGTTCCTTTCCACCTGGCTACTCTTCACTCAATCTGTGCCCAGCCTGTAGCACTGCATGGGGTTGCTGTGGTCAAAGTGCAGGACCCGGCACTTGGCCTTGTTGAACCTCATCCCGTTGGAATCAGCCCAACTTTCCAGTCTGTCCACCTCCTTCTGCAGAGCCCTCCTAACTTCCAGCAGACTGACACTCCCCCCCAACTTGGTGTAATCTGCAAATTTGCTGATGATGGACTCAATCCCCTCATCTAAATCATCGATAAAGATATTTAACAGAACTGGACCCAGCACTGATCCCTGGGGAACACCACTGGTGACCAACCTCCAACTGGATGCAGCACCATTCACCAGCACTCTCTGGGCCCAGCCCTCCAGCCAGGTCTTAACCAAGCACGGAATGTCCCTGTCCAAACCGTGGGCTGCCAGCTTTTTCAGGAGTATACTGTGGGAGACAGCATCAAAGGTTTTGCTGAAATCCAGATAGATCTCATCCACAGCCTTCCCCTCATCCACTAGGTGGGTCATCTGATCGTAAAAGGAGATCAGGTTGGTCAGACAGGACCTGCCCTTCCTAAACCTGTGCTGGCTGGGTCTGATCCCTTGTCCATCCTGTAGCTGTTGTGTGATTGCATTTAGCATGATCTACTCCATAACCTTGCCAGGCACTGAGGTCAGGCTGACAGTCCTGTAGTTTCCTGGGTCCTCCTTTGTCGGAGGATGCAGCAAGGCCATGCAGTGCCTGGTAGCATGGAAAAGAATGTAAATAAGAGGTGAACATCCAATCACATGTGAAGGCTAGTGGTAAATATAGATAATAGAGTTAAGAATAGTGTTAGTATGTGAGATTCTACAGAGACAGTGTGTGTGAGTGCAGTTGTGTGAAGACAATGTAATATTCTGGATGAAGAGAATAAAAGCTGAATTTAGGCCATCATCATAAGTGCCCAGTTTTATTTACATGGTTGTCCTGGTATTTAATACGACACTCCTTCTGGCTCTTTTCATGGATGGGCATGACATTCGCCAACTTCCAATCATCTGGGACCTCCCCAGTGAGCCAGGACTGTTGGTAAA
Source organism: Empidonax traillii (assembly GCF_003031625.1). Classification (NCBI taxonomy): domain Eukaryota; kingdom Metazoa; phylum Chordata; class Aves; order Passeriformes; family Tyrannidae; genus Empidonax; species Empidonax traillii. The sequence continues at coordinate 213,689 of NW_020956320.1, read as the reverse complement.
TGATGGAGAGCAGCATGGTGAGCTCTTCTGCCAGCTCCCTCATCACCCTAGGATGGATCACATCTGGTCCCATAGACTTTTGAGGATCCAAGTGGCTCAGCAGGTTGCTAACTGCTTCCTCCATGATTACAGGGGGGTTATTCAGCTTCCTGTCTCTGTCTACAAGCTCCAGAAGCCAGTTGTCCTCAGGTCAACCTGTCTTACCGTTGAAGACTGAGGTAAAGAAGGTGTTAAATACCTCAGCCTTGTCCTCATCTTTGATAACTATGTTCCCACCCATGTCCAATAAAGAATGGAGGTTTTCCTTGTCCCTCCTTTTGCTATTGATGTATCTATAGAAAGACTTTTTTTATCCCTAACAGAAGTGGCAAGATCAGGTTCAAGTTTTGCCTTCGTCTCTGATTTCCTTCAGTAAGACCTAACTATGTTCCTAAACTCTTCCTGAGTAGTCAGCCCTTTTTCCCATAACCGGTAGGCTCTCTTTTTTCCCCTAATTTGCTTTAAAATCTCCCTATTCAGTCAGACTGGTCATCTTCCCCATCAGCTTGCCTTTCGGCAGACTGGGACAGCCTTCTCTTGTGCGTTCAAGACTTCCTTCTTACAGCATGTCCATCCCTCCTGGACTCTTTTGTTTTCAAGGGTTGTTTCCCAAGGTACCATCTGAACCAGTCTTCTGAAAAGGCCGAAATCTGCCCTTCGGAAGTCCAGGGTAGAAGTTTTATTGATAGCCCTGTTTGTGTCCCTGAGTCTTGAAAACTCTATTATTTCATGGTAATTGTGCCCCAGACAGCCTCCGACCACCACATCATCCACCAGCCCCTCTCTCTTTGTGAACAGCAGGTCTAGTGGGGTCCCATCTCTGGTAGGTTCATTTACCACCTGGAACAGGAAATTATCCTCTATACACTCTAGGAATCTCCTAGACTGCCACTTCTCTGTTTGTGTGGAGTTTCCAACAGACATCTGGCAGGTTAAAGTTGCCCACAAGAATGAGGGTTGGTGATTTTGAGACATCTGCCAGCTGCTTGTGGAATAATTCATCACCCTAATCATCCTGATTGGGTGGTCTATAACAGACTCCCACCAGGATATCAGCCTTGTTGGTCTTCCCCCTGATTCTGATCCACAGGCACTCAACCTTATCGTTGGTGACCTCAAGTTCTACAGAGTCAAGAGACTCTCTAACATATAGAGTCATCCCTCCACCTCTCCTACCTTGCCTGTCCTTTCTGAAGAGCTTGTATCCACCCATGGCAGCACTCCAGTCATGCGAGTCATCGCACCACATTTCTGTGATGGCGACTACATCATAGCTTTCCTGCTGCACGATGGTTTCCAGCTCCACTTGTTTGTTACCCATACTGTGTGCATTGGTGTACATGCACTTCAGCCGGGCTGCTGATATCACTTCTAACTCAGGCTTTCCACCCTTAGGCTCATCTCTGGAGAGCCTGGTTTCAACCCCTTCCCCCTTCAAACCTAGTTTAAAGCCCTCTTGATCAGCCTCGACAACTCATAGGCTGGAGTCCTTTCACTGTTGCTAGATAGATGAAGCCCATCTGACTCTAGCAGGTTAGGTACCATAGAATTTGCCCTATGGTCAAAAAACCAAAAATTTTTCTGGCAGCACCAATCCTTTAGCTACCTATTGAGTTTTCCTAGTCCTCTCCTTATTCATCCCTGTTGCTGCAGGAACTGAACACCACCTGTGCTCCTGTCCCATTAACTAATTGACCCAGCACCTTGAAGTCCTTTTTAATTAGCCTGTTACCTCTCATTAATGTCATCACTGCCATCATGGACCACTAGCAGTGGTGGTCAGAGGGCCAGATTAGCTCAGGGAGTCTCCTACTAATATTCCTCATCCGGGCCCTGGGAAGGCAGCAGACCTCCCTGTGGGATGGGTCTGATTGGCATATAGGACCTTCAGCTCCCCTCAGAAGGGAGTCACCTACTACAACTGCCCTTCTTTTTTTCTTTATAGCTGTGGTCGTAATCCATCTGGTAGACTGGGTGCAACTGGGAGACCCTCCAGACAGATCCTCTTCTTGACTGCCCTCTGCCTGACTCTCTGGGTCCAGGGCCTCAAACTTGTTCTTTAAAGGCACTGTGGGAGGTGATTGGGGTAGGGAGGGGATTCTTTTACTTCTTCGATTAGGGACCTGTTTCCATTCCCCCCCATCTACTTGGTTTGTTCCATCTGCCTGATGTCAGGAGGGGCAGGGGGACAGGGCTTCACTGTCTTCTGCTGAACTTCTTCTGGGGTCAAAAGGGTATAACTCCACCAGTCTATTTCCCTTTCACTCTCCCTAATACTTAGCCTCTCCACTTCTCCCTTGAGCTCTACCACTAAGCACAGCAAATCATTCACCTGTTCTCATCGTACGCAGGCATCTATCAAACTGTCCTCTGGTACTAATGCCAGACTCAGACACTCTGTGGAGCCAGTGACCTGAACAGCTTCGTCCTTCTTGTCTGGGTAAGCACACTCTCCCTGATAGCAGCAACAATGGCTTTTGCTCATTTGGAAACCATTGCTGGGTCGAGTTGAGTTGGAGGAAAAAAAACCTACCTCACAAACCACCAGGGAGAGCTGGGAGGGTGGCTGTGCCCTTCCTGCTCGCCCTGCCTGCTTGAACTGCAGTGCAAACTGCCATGCCACAGTCTGACATGCCACACCCCTGTTTGCCTGCTCCTGTTAGTCACTCTCCAGGTTGCCACACTCCCTGCAGCAGTTTAAATCTCCCAGAAATGACCTCAGCTCTGCCCCCTGGTCAGCTGATTAGGCCTCGCAGGGCAGCTGGGCTGATATGGGAGTTGCATTGTAACCATCATTCTTCTAGTACAACTACATTTTTTGTATGGATTGTCAGAGCAGAACTATGTTAATCAAAACAGGTTGTTTTATAAGACCTGGAACTGTTGGAGCCTTATTATCAATGGATTTATGTCATATTCTCCCTACATCACTCTCATTACAATAGCTTCTGTTTCTTCACAAATCTCCTTTAACTTCACAGACCCTGCTGCTTTGGTGATACCTCCAGTTACTTTCCCCATGTCTTTTCTACTAGGTACAGAGCTGGGATCTTTCTCCATGCACCTCCTCCATCTTCCCCCAATTCCAGGATCTTTTCTACAGCCAGGATTCACCTTCTTTCTGCACCCCAAGTCCCTGGTTTTCTCAGTCTAAGCAGTCTACATGCAGAAGGACAATATGTGAACACAATTCTAATTGGTGGTTATTTTTAAAGGATGCTAGAAGCGGCCACTGCCTTCAGCAACTCTGGATCAAGAACTTCCTCCTGTCTGGCTGTTGGATTTCAGCCCAGTGTGCCCAGGGACCTGGGGTCTCTGCCCAGCCTGAGAGATGCAGCTGTTGCTTTCATGTTTGCAGGTTTATCTCAGTGTAATGAGACGGAAGTGTTTTGCTAAGGAGGATGAGTTATGAGGAAGACCAAACTCCTCCCTCTAAGCAATTGTAAATCCGAAATTAAGAGACTCCAACTGAGGAAGTATGGAGAAAGAAAAGATAACAGCCCTTTATTGAAGGATATATGTGTATTGGCAGAACAACAAAAGAACACAAAAACCAACTAAACAATAATCCTGTACCCAAAAGTCCCCTCCCCCCAAAAAAAACAGTTCAGTACTTTCTGCCTTTTGGTGCAATTCTAACCATGATCAGGAGGGGGCACTGTTGGATCACTGGAGGAGCACAGCCTGCAGTTGCTCTGTGGTGGTCAACAGGGGGCATTGTTGGGCTCTGGGGGTTGCCACGGGGGGGCCCCAGTGCACAGGAGAAGCCAAAAATTGAGATCTCCCTCCCACCGAGAAGGGGAAGGGGTAAAGGGGGAAAAAAAAAAGGGCTCTTCCCACAGAGTCATGCTGTTGGCCATCCAGAAAATGTGTTTGTCAAAACCGAAAGGTATCTGTACCTCCCTTTTCTTGGAAGGTCAGAGAAATCAATTTGCCAAACTTCACCTGGGAATTTCCCTTTTCTTTCCTGATTGCTCCTTGGATGTGTACAGTAGAGAAAGCATATTAAGAGTCTGTCCAGATGTTTATTTGTTTTCCTTTTGCCAGTTCAAGAGCTCGAGTGAGGGCTATCAGTTCTGCTTTTTGGGTTGAAGTTCCTGCTGGTAAAGGGTCTGACTTGATTACCTGTTCTGTTGTGGTAACTGCATAGCCAGCCATTCTCACACCTTGTTTCACGAAACTGCTGCCGTCTGAAAACCAGTTGTCTGCATCCAGAAATGGCTCTTCCTTGAGGTCTGGGCAGCTGGAGTATACTGCTTCAATGGTTTCTAAGCAGTCGTGCTCAATTGGTTTTGTTGACATTCTTCCTTCTAGGAATGAAGTTGGGTTAACAACATTAGTCACTTGAATGGTAACATCATCAGACTCAGTCAGGATTGCCTGGTATTTCAGGAACCAGGAAGGCGACAATCAATGGTTACCCTTTTGTTCCAGCACAGATGATATAGTATGGGACACCAACACAGTAATTTTCTGTCCCATTGTGGCTTCTTCTATATTCACAACCACTGCAGCCACTGCTCTCAGGCAGGTGGACCATCCTTTGCTGACTTCATCTAATTGTTTGGAGAAGTAGGCCACGGCTCTTTTGTATGGGCCCAGTTGCTGAGTTAGAACCCTTAAAGCTATTCCTTGGCGTTCATGCGAGAATAACCAAAAGGGCCTTGTTACATCAGGTAAGCCCAAAGCAGGGGCTCTCATGAGCTCCTGTTTCAGTCATTTAAAGGCTTTATGTGTCTCAGGGTTCCAAATTATGTTGGTTGTAGTTTATTTCAGCAAATCATATAAGGGCTTTGTGAGTACTCCATATTGATATATCCATTGATGCCCAGAAAAGAGCAGATAAAAAAAAAACTGTTTAGACAAAGTTTTATGTCTAAAGCAGCAAGGTATTTATTGATTAACGGCCGGGCAGCCTGCCAGCTAGTGCTGGGAAAACAGGCTCCGCCTTGGTTAGGTTACAGTGAGTTTTTTATACAGGTTTGGCAATGATTACAACATAAATTACAATATTCATAACAGGTGGAATTAGGGGTGGAGATTGAGGCGTGGTTTCCATTTTGAGGAATATTTTGGTGGGAGTTCCTGTTTGCCTTCATCCTGGGGGTTGCTTTTTTAATCCTCATCCTCGCCTGACCTCGGGGACCTTTCGTTCTTTCTATTGTTTCGTGTTCTGATCACTGAGGCTTCAAGAAAGCCTTGGATCTGAGCCTATTTCACCTATTGAGATGTCACCTTGGTTCCTTTGGCTAAGATTTATTACCTCTGGGCTCTTTGTTCTATGTATCTGTAAATATTTTAGGTACAGAACAAGATCTCCTTTGAGCAAGGTAGAGAAATGGGGGGGGAGAACAGTGGGCCCCTGTAGCAAGATGCTTCAGTTAACCCTTCTTCCTTCACCATAAACGACACCAACCTGTCATTCCTAGGAAAACTCTCTCACCATTTCTGGTCTGAGTGTTTGGCAGATGGTTTCCTTCCTTGCTCTTCCTAGGGATCGCTGACCTCTGGAGACTTCATATCCCAGGTATATCACCTTCTCTTGTACCAGTTGTGCTTTCTGCTGGGAGACTCAGTAACCGTTTAAACCGAAGAAGTTTAAAAGGGAGATTGTCTATTGTATACATTCTTCTTTTGTCTCAGTTGCTATTAAAAAATCATCTACATATTGTAGAAGAGTGCCATCTCCCGATGGCTGTTCCCATTGTTCTAACTCTTTAGTTAATTGATTTCCAAATAGAGTGGGACTATTTTTATATCCCTGTGGTAAAACCATCCAAGTCAATTCCTCTATTAACAGATTCCCATTCGAAAGCAAAGATCTTTTGGCTTTCTTGAGCTAAGGGTAGACAGAAGAAGGCATCTTTCAAATCTAACACTGTGAACCAGATCAAATTGTCTCATAATTTTGTTAAAAGTGTGTAAGGGTTAGCCACCACTGGATATATTGTTTTTGTTATGTCATTTTTGTTATCTCATTTTTGTTATTTATTTTGTCATCTCATTTTATGGGGGGGCCAAGATGGTGGGCAGGCGGGTGACCACTCGCTCGGCTTGCTCCTGCAGCTGGGTAGTGGGTGGTGAGGGACCCACTCCTGCTCCCGCAGCTCGTCGCCAAGCTACATGCATGGGAGAAGCTGCCACACCGATCTGTGCAGTCGCTGTTGGGAGCTGTGTTTCGATGTCGGAGTGGTGGAGCGGTTGGCAGATGGTCAGTGGCCATGCAGAGGGGTGGCTGGGCTGTGGGGCCAAGCCAGGCCTAGTCAGGTCGGGTGGGAGCTGGGAGGGGGCCGGATGGACCTGGGGGTTCCCCAGACCATTGGGGGGGGCAGGTGGATTGTTCAGGAAGGGGGGAGATCTCCAGACCGGACCGGGTCAGGCTGGGCGGGAGCAGGGGGGG
>NW_020956320.1:198932-206624 GCF_003031625.1 Empidonax traillii | reverse complement strand
TGGGTAGTGGGTTTCTCTGGGGGTTAGGGGGTTTGGGATGGGAGGGGGCTGGGGAGGGTGCCCAAGCCCCGGTGATTGCAGGGACTCCACACATGTGCCTGCCCTGCCCAGGGGTATGCCAGTATCGCTCCTGTTCAGGCATTGTTGCAGTGGGGGTGGGATGTGATGGGCTTGGCTTGCCTGCGGCTTCTCCTGGGAATGTGGTTTTGTTTTGTTTTGTTTTGTTGTGGGTTTTTTTTGGTGGTTTTTTTTTTAATTATACCATTTTGGAGGGGTGTTCAGGGCAAGGAAATGTCCCTGGGTTAAACTGTAGGAAGCTGTGAAGAAAAAGTAGGGAGAGAAGGACTTGTCCAAACTATTTCAGAGGGGAGAGGCCTGTATGCCCTTATGAGGTTGTGAGCTGTGCTGGTGGTGGCATATGCCTCCGGTAGGGCCTCCCATGCCAGACAGGTCAAAACTGAAGGGTCAGATCAAATGTGTCCATGGGCAGGATGGGCTCACTAGCCTTCCGGCAGTCATCCTAGGAGAAGGACAACTCTAATTTCAAACCCGGGCAGATGGAGCTCGCTTAGCCCTGTAAGGCCATCCATCCAAGAGAAGGATACTCTAATTAAACCAACGTCCTGAGGACCTCGCTGTCACTGTCCAAGCTTGCTAGGCCCTGGCAGATGAACCTCAGGAGTAAAGGGTGGGACCAGTTCTGCACAAGCTGAGCCTCACCTAAAAAATCCAGTGCGCAGGCTCAAAGGTTATACCCACATTTGTAAAGCCCTGCAGCGACAGGTGAGGGACAAAACAGCAGGTGATAAGGTGCGCTGGAAGCCGCAGTCCTAACCCTGCATGCAGGCGGTTCAGGACATTGGTCGCCTGAGTCTGACCCTGGAGATGACAGCCTCACTTGGCAGCATCCTGAACGACCAAGCAGTCTTTTTCAAGGAGAGCACTGCTTGCTCCACATGGAGAGGGGCCTAGAAAAGGTGGTCTAACCAAAACTCATCTCCACCCTTCACCCGGTTGGTTAACCAGGGCCAACGGGCGTCTTCTGATGCGGTCAAATAAAGATTAAGAGTCAAAGGCATACACCTGCCTCCAAAGGTGTATTCAAATTAACACTCGCATGCTGGAACATCAGAACCATGCTTGATACTGCGAACAGTGGACATCCTGAGCGTCGCTCTGCTCTAATTGCCCACGAACTGTCACGACTTAACATCGACATTGCTGCTCTCAGTGAAGTTCGTCTCCATGAGGAAGGCAGCCTTAGAGAACATGGTGCTGGTTATACACTCTACTGGTCAGGTAAACCCAGAACCAAAAGGCATCTTTCAGGAGTTGGCTTCATGATTAAAAACTCTATTGTCTCTAAACTCAAAAATCTGCCAGCTGGTCATTCTGATCGTATTATCTCCCTATGCTTCCCATTACACAACAAGCAACATGCTGTTCTCTTTAGTATATATGCCCCAACCCTCCAAGCTGACCCTGCCAAAAAGATAAATTCTACACCGACCTACGCTGCCTTATCCAAAAGGTTCCTGCAGATGATAAGATCATTATCCCTGGTGATTTCAATGCCAGAGTAGGAAAGAACTCTGAAGCTTGGAAAGGAGTACTAGGCAAGCATGGTGTTGGAAACTGCAATGATAATGGTCCCCTTCTGCTAGAGTTTTGTGAGGAGCAGCATCTTACCATCACCAACACTATCTTTCAGCAGAAAAATAGTTTGAAGACAACCTGGATGCATCCTAGATCCAAGCACTGGCACCTCATTGATTATATCTTGGTCCGACAGAGAGATATCCATGATGTTCATTACACCCCCGTGATGCCTAGTGCAGAATGCCAAACAGATCATCGCCTTGTGCGCTGTAAACTTAACCTCCACCTTAAGTTCAAACTTAAAAAAAGAAAACGGTGTCTACATTCGATATCAAACCAATGGGAGTCTATTTAACCTAAGGCGACTGAAGGTCCACACTAAGACCTTAAATCACCTTGTCCTCGAGCTGTTTTATGCTGATGATGCTGCCCTTGTCACCCACACAGAAGTAGCTCTGCAGCATTTAACATCCTGCTTTGCAGAGGCTGCTGAGCTTTTTGGGCTGGAAGTCAGCTTGAAGAAAACAGAAGTTTTATATCAGCCTGCACCTCAGGAAGTGTCCCATCATCCCCATATCACCATTGGAGAAACAGAGCTCAAATCTGTCCAGCAGTTTAATTACCTGGGAAGCATCATCTCCTTGGATGGTAAGATTGATGCAGAAATAGACAACAGGTTAGCAAAGGCTTACAGAGCTTTTGGTAAACTCCATAAAAGTGTGGCAAAACAAACACCTGAAAAAAAAGTACAAAGATCAGCGTTTACAGAGCCATTGTACTGTCTATTCTTTTATATGGGTCTGAATCATGAGTCATTTACAGGCGCCACTTGCGTCTCTTAGAACGCTTCCATCAGTGCTGCCTCTGTACAATCCTAAACATCCACTGGACTATGTGACCAACACATCTGTCCTTGAACAGGCAGCAGTCACAAGCATTGAGGCCATGCTGCTGAGAACACAGCTGCGTTGGGCAGGGCACATCTCCAGGATGCAGGACCACCGCCTCCCTAAGATTGTGCTCTAGGGAGAACTTACCATTGGCTGCCGCAAGAGAGGTGCCCTGAAGAGGAGATACAAGGGCTCCCTAAAACAATCCCTCAGCCTTGGCCATATTGATCACCACCATTGGTCTACCATGGCCTCCAATCGGGAGGCCTGGAGACACACTATCTATAACACTGATGCTGCTTTTGAGAACACACGCAGAATCACTCTCAAGGAGAAAAGACAATGCAGAAAGAATCGCATCTTGTCGATATCACCTAGGGAGTCTTTCTGCTGTGCCTTCTGCAACTGGACTTGCCTATCTCACATTGACCTTTTTAGCCATCAGCGCACTTGTAGCAAGTGTGGGTAGAGCCCTTCTCAAATCTTCATTTGCGAATCCTAGCCATGATCTCATTTATGGCCCTTAAATCTTGAACTAATCTATAGGCCCCATTTGGTTTCTTGACTGGAAGAATGGGAGTGTTAAAATCTGACTCACATTCTATTAAAAACCCCAATTTTAAAAAGTTCTCTATTATTGGTTCAATTCCTTTCCTGTCCTCTAATGTTAGTGGATACTGTCTTCTAACCACCAGCTTTGCTCCTGGTAATAACTAGATTTGAATAGGGGTTGCCTGTTTCGATCTTCCAGGTACATCAGTTGCCCAAACCAGGGGGTACACCTGATTTAAAATTTGGTTAGTATTTTGATTGTTTTGTTCTGGTTCCATGCAACCCATGGCTAAACTCAGGGCTGCTGTTAACTGTTTTTCATTTAGCTGAAATTCAAGTTTACCTTTTTTAAATTTAATCACAGTCCGTAGGTTTTCTAGTAAATCTCTACCCAACAGAGGTTTTGGAGAGTTAGGTAAATATAAGAATTGATGAATCCCCATTTGTTTTCCAATTTTATATTTGAGAGGTTTTAGAAAGAAAGCTTTTTCTGATTGGCCTGTTGCTCCCACCACTTGAACAAATTCATCACTTTCAGGTACCAATTCTTGGTTTAAAACTGAAAATGTGGCTCCAGTATCAATCAGAAAGTCCAATTCCTTTTTACCTTCCCCTAGCTCCATTTTAACCAGTGGGTCTGCTAGGGAACGACTCATCGGTCCCTCTTATTCACTATTTTGATGAGCGATGACAGTTCCTTCTGCGTTTCTCTTTGCTAATTTGGGGCAGTCTTTCTTCCAATGACCTATTTGTAGGCAATAGGAACACTGGTTTGGCCCTATTCTTGGTTGCTGGGAGGGGAAGCCTCCTCTTCCCCATGCGGACTGGTCTCTGCCTTGGCCTCTGACATTTGGTCCTGGAAAATTAGAATTTTGAGTTATAGCATCTACTACAACCTTTGCCAATTCCCTATCTTCCTTTTTCTCCCTATTGATGTATACTTTCCAGGTTTCATTCATTAGTACTTCCAAGTCCTTATTAGAAGGATGATCTATCTTTTGTAGTTTTTTTCTAATATCCAGGTTACTTTGCCCCATTAATAGTCCCAACAGTTGTTGTTTGCCTATTTCTGATGATGGGTCCAGGGTAGTGTATTTTCTCATGGCAATTCTAAGTCTGTCTAGCAATGCTGTAGGTGTCTCATCTCGTCCCTGTCTAACATCATACAATGCAGCACAATTTACAGTTCTGGGTATGGCATTTTGCAATCCTACTAAGATCAGTTTTCTGTATTGCTCTAACAGTTCATAATGCCCTGTATTATTTGGGTCCCAATTAGGTTTTTGTACTGGAAAAATATCATCTATCCTTCCTGTTATAGCCCCTGTTGCAATTTGTCCTTCTACATGGTTTCTTGATGTTTTTATTACAAGTTCCTTTTCTGTTTCTGTCAATTCTGAAAGTATTAGGTCTCTGACCAATCAATATCTTGATTTTTTTCACAATTAATTCAAACCTCTTAGCTACTTTCTCAGGATTTTCCCTAAGGCATTTAGCTTCCTCTCTCCAACTGTTCAAATCACTTGCTGAGAAAGGCACTTTCACTCTTGTTTGTTCCCATCGGTGCTATTACTTGTTGGAGAGGGGCGACTGTATGGCTAACTCCGGTTTTAGCTTTTGCTTTACCTCCTGCTTTGCCTTTGGCTTTCTGTCCAGCAGCCTGAGTCTGATAAGTGCAGCTAATTCCTTCTTCTGGGTCATCTACACTCTCTGCTATGCTTTCAGTATCTGTCTCTCCCCTTCCCGACTCCTGTGGGTTGCCAGGTCTTTGTACACCTGGCTCTGGTCCCCGGGGCTGTAGCTCATGGGGATCTATTATACTTTCTTCATCGCTTTCTCTTTTCCCTAATTTTAGACACCTTTGACCAATATTGCAGGTGTCACAACAACGTTTCCTCAGTTTATGATTTTTCTGTTCTTTTTCTAATGCCAAAACAAAGGGATCTTGAGGTGGGACGTTTATTCCACAGCTTTTCTGCCATTCAGGTTTGTTTCCTAAAGTGAAAAACATATCACAGTACATTATTTCATCCCACTTTTGCTGTCTACAGAGGAACAGCGTGAGCTGTAAGATTGTATTATAATTGAGACTTCCTTCCGGTGGCCATTTTTCACCATCATCTAACGTATACAACGGTCACCAGTTTTGGCAGTATTTTTAAAATGTCCTTTTATTCAAGTTCCCTCTGGGAATTCCCCCTAATTCTTTCAAATGTTTCAAAATACAGACCAGAGGCATTTTAGCATTTACTTCTTTACTCAGTGTGCTTCCCATTGTTATGGAAGCTTAGTATCTCTCTCTTCTGCCAGTAACACGTATTTATCCTGGAGTGTATATTATAGCTCAGGGCTTTTTGTTATTCTTTCCTAATTTCAGGGGCTAATCTAATATACCCGTGCATCAGTGATATACCACCCTATGTAGGGGTCATGAGACCACACAGGTTCCCAATTACTAAAGTTCTCAATTACCAATAGATCGTATCCCTTTCGTCTTAAACATCTTATAAATTTATGCAATGTTTCCTGTAATTCTTCAAGTACTTCTCGCCACTGAATCTCTCATTCTAACTCTGTGCTATGCTCCACGCAGCATCCTCTAGCTGAGTGGGTGACTTATAAAACTCTGCGTTACCACACAAGGTCACAAGATGTCACTGTGGACCACAAAATACACATTTCACAATAGATTTGAATGAACCCTTATAAAAACACGTCTATTTGTTGAACAACAATAATATCTTGCCCACTCAGTGTCTTCCAGGCTCTGACTAGCTCTGCATCTGATACAATACAGATTTAGGGTTTGATTTAATCTAATTTCCTGCATGCCCCTAGGTCCTAGGATTTATTTACCACAATTGTTGCATAAAGCCCTCATGTATAACGGACAGTAACAAAAAGGACGGATCTTAATTTTGGGCTTTAAGTGGTGTGGTAGGTTCTCAGTTACTCATTCAGAATTACCAGATTCACTTCCCATAAACGATTCCTGATTTTAAACATAAAGCAAGACAATATATGTTATAGTCAAAAGACCAGATATATTTTTAAAATATAGTAGAAATTTATTAAAATGGTAAAAGAAATTTATTAAAGGCAAAGAAGCAAAACAGCGCACTGGGAGACCAGGGGAAACTCCCGTTTCCCCAACGATCTGCCCCGAGGCAAGCTCACACTCCACTTTTTATACCACCTTTATCTCCACACCTTAAGTCTTTTTTGGTTTCTTTTTTTTTCACGGGCTCCTCTTGCCACCTGAGCCCAGTCCTCAGTGTCTGCTGTCTGGAAATTTTCAGAGGGCTAAGTCCTCTTCTTTGGTTCCCTGCCGTTTCATTCTATTTTGCCTCCCTATAAGTCATAAAATGATAAGACATAATATACAGACCCATAGACCCATAGCAACCACAACACTGTGGTTTCCCTCGTCTATGACCTTCCAGTCCACAACCCGAACAAAGTCTTTACCAGACTTATTGCAACTTATTTTGTTAAACTCAACCACTTATTTAATTAAATATAATTTGATTAGCAAATTATCCACCTTTGCTTTTATTAACTATTACAATATATAACATGAAACAAAACAGATAAAAGTGCAGAGTGGTATTTACATTCCAGGAATTCCTTAAGAGGATGAGAAGAAAACCAAATCAGCTTACCATAATTAAATCTATACAGCATATTCTCTTAAAATCTTAACACTCATGAAGTATTTTAAGTTCACACACATAGATATCTACACAGCTTTTTTCACTCATACAGCTTTTTTTTTTTTTGATCAGCTGCACTTTTAGCAGCTTTTGTCACACAAATACCGAGCCCCCCCTGCAGCTCTGGGACCTCCGGGACCCTCCTCCCGCGGGCGGCGGGGGTCCGATCCTGTCAGGCAACAGGGTGCCCGCTCTGGCCCAGAGCCCGCAGCTGCAGCAACAGCGGCTCCATCCTCACTCTGTGCTCCCAGTACGGTGCTGCATGGGCTTCCCACTCTGTGCCGGCCGTGCTGTCTCCGTGCTCTCTGGATGCCGGCACCCCCGATGTCTGCAACGCAGCCACCTCTCAGCTTCTGACTGTCTGCTTCTCCTAGCCGTTTGCGCTGTTAACAAAAGGCTTACAAACTGTTGTTATTGATAGTTCAGTTAGTAGTTAGCGTGGCAGACAATTTTTGCAGAGGAGGTTTGCGTGAGTTAAAAACAAGAGCTCAGCCACAAAATCAGAGTTGGTTCAGCCACTGTTCCACAGCAGGTCTTGAACCTGCGACCTGGGATTCACAGTTCAGGGCTTTACCAACTGAGCCATCCAGGCTCTTTTATAGGTGGCTACCCTCCCTTCAAGCTAGGCAGGCTTCCGTCAAGTCTTACAGCAGCTTTGTTTCCCAGTCTTAGAGTACAATCTTTACCCCATGTCTTCTATGTGTGAGTGACAGTCGTGGGAAACTATAACTTGCAAAGCAAACATATTTTTGCCTCTTGTTTAATTTCATTAACATTGTTAAAAGTTCAAAGAATGTTGGCGGTCGGCTTTACGGAGTTCTACAGTTGCGGCGCGGGGCGGGGGGAGGAAGGGGGGGAGGGAGGAGGAGGCTCCGGGCCTCCGCCTGCTCGTGTCTTCCGGCAGCCCTCCATGTTGCCTTGCCCCCCCCCCCCCCCCC
>NW_020956320.1:193669-198837 GCF_003031625.1 Empidonax traillii | reverse complement strand
TCTAAATTAATGTCAGTAACTCCTTCGCTTTTGTAAAAAGCATTTGAGCAAATTGTGCATCGCTTATCTCTCTCCATACCTGATCAGGATATATTATGCCGTTGCAGCCCTTGCGAGACATCGGTGATGCTTTATCGGCTGAGTCCCGCCTATACGGTCGCTCAGGGTGCGGAGTTAACTCTTTCACCTCCCGTGCTGCTGGTCGGGACCGATGTCCATACAACGCTGGACCGTGGCTTATCTAGGGTCATCAGAGTCTCTGTTCCGGGCGCCATATGTCACAACGAGGGAAAGCAGGGACACTCAATATGAGTGTCAAGCAAGCTTCGTTTATTGATTATACAGTACAGCTTATATAGGATATATAATGAGATCATTAATATTCTGTAATCTAACTCTATGATTGGTAACAGCCTTAACAGTCAGCTGCAGTCACACACTGTCTCCTAGAATCTTACTTACTAACACTATTCTTAGCTCTAATATCTATACTTACCACTAGCTTTCACATATGATTGGATGTTCACCTCTTATTTACATTCTTTTCCATGATGCCAGACTGAGGCCTTGCTGCATTCTGCAACACATATCTAGGTGGCCACTTCAGACATTCTTCATTCATACATACCTAGGATTTTTATTAAACCTTTACATTTCAGTCACACATTTTAGATTTATAAGTGGTTATTGGCAGTATGCTTCTCTGTCTGTTACTTCTGGTAGTCATGTCTGGCAACTGTACCTGCTCTGAAGAGGAATTAATATGAGGAGTATAAGGCCTAACAAACGTAAATGATGTCTTACCTGTTTATACACATGTATATTCTCTTCCCCTCTTTTTTTTTTTTTTTAAACACATTTGTTGTGCAGTGTGTTTTCTTGGCAATAGTTGTTCTATGAGTGAGTTTTGTTTAGAAAACCAAAAGCTAATGAATGTTTAGAAAACCAAAAGCTAATGAGTTCAAAGATACATAGACAAGTCACTATTACAATCTGCTAACACAGCTTGAAATCCAGTGTCCTCCGTGAGAAATCAGTCTGCGTTGTTTCTGGTGTCTGGGATATAGTTACTTTTCAGTTCTTGTTCATCCACTCCTGGTTGCTGCCTTTTGTTCTTAATAACTTAGCAAACATGTTAATAACAGTTTAGACAGTCTTAAGTGGCGAATGAGTAGAAACAGATGTGAGGGTCAGGCAAATATGCAGTTTTTCTGTGGTCATGTCCAGGAATAGTTGAAGCCAGTTAATAAATTGAGGTAACAGTAATAAGTCATTTTATGCTAAATTGTTTTTTTACCTCAAAGTTGAAGGTTGAGGGTGATCCTTTGTTGTGCAATCTTCTCTATTGTAGAGTTTCGTGCTTGAGTATATGAGATTCCTTTTAGAGTGTTTGCAGTCCTGTTTCTCAGACGACATTGGTTAGAACAATCATAATCTGTTTTAACTCAGTCTCTTAGGTAACTAGGATTTACAAGCAGCTATTTTTGCATTTGCTGATATTTTGCACACCTTTTTGGGATAATAGAATCTTTGAATGCATTAAGGACAAGTTATGGAGATGCTTAAAACCTTTTAAACACATTACCAGAACAAAATTGTTATAAAAACATAATCTATGTAAATGCATTTGAAACCTTCAACAACCCAAACAAGTTATATGGAAGCTGGTGAAACATCCGGAAAAAAAACTTTTAAGTTTCAGTTTTTTGGGGCAATGAAGGCTTATTAGTTTAGCAGCTGCAGTTTCGGCAGCTTTGCCATGCTGCTGAGAAAGCTGTGTTGGCAGCATTATAACCATTGAGCACTGCAGCCCTGGCTCAGTTACAGGACCCCCCCCACCCCCGCAGGCAGCGGGGCCTGATCCTGTCAGAGTCCCAGTGTAGCACTGGTCCCATACTTGGAGACTACAACTCCCACAATGCCCCTCGGCACCCTTCCTGTAACATAACCCCAACATAAAATAGGTCAGAAATACGATTATAAATATATAGAGAAGATATATCTTATGTCAGTGTGGCAGGAGGGTCTGTAGGGATAGGTACAATTTTGGAAGAATTTGTGATGGAAAGCTAGAACTCAATTTCTCTTAGGAAGACTGTAAAATGCCTTCTTAAACGGGTTGGATGGGTTTTTTTCCTCCCTTCTGCATTTCAGAGAAAGTTGCAGGGAAGGAGATTAAACAGACTAATGGAATTTAGGGGAATTGATATGGAATAGGGTAACAGGGTTGGCTATGTGTAAACACTATGTTAAGGGTAAGGGATATAATACAGTTACATTAAAATCTACATTCACTACACAACTACTTCTAAAATCTACAAAAGTTAAAAAAAATCAAAAACTCCAAGGTAACAATGGGCTGCAGGTCCGTGCCAGGACCCAGCTCCATCATGGGCCTCCCACAAGGTCACAGTTATGGCAGTGATTTCATGGATCAAGCAGTTTGAGTTCAAACCAGCACAATCCTTTAATGATTGTTAAGCAACACTTTTATACTCTTCAATTACAAACTAGGTTACATCACAACAGAACACGTGACATTCCCAACCAATCATTATCAACTGGACATGCTCAGTCGAGCACTTCCTGTAGGGGCCCGTCGCAGAGACTACAATTCCCATCATTCTTTGCAGCAGTCTTCCTGTAAGAGGTTAACCCTTTCCCCACACACATCCGCCTCTGGGCAACCACCTACTCACACGTGGGCTCCTCCACAGGCTGAAGGTGGATCTCTGCACTCCAATGGTCCTCCATGGGCTACAGGAGGACAGCCTGCTCCACCATGGTCTTCACCACAGGCTGCAGGGGAATCTGAACTCTGGCAGCAGGAGTACCTCCTCCCCCTCCTTCTGCACTGACCTTGGTGTCTACATTGTTGTTCACATGTTTTCACTACACTCTTCTTTGGCTGCAATTTTCATCTGTGCAATAACTCTCTTTCCCTTCTTAAATATGCTATCACGGAGGCGTTACTATCACTCCTAATTGGCCTGGCCTTGGCCAGCAGCAGGAAGCTCGTCCTGGAGCTGGATGGCATTGGCTCTACCAGACACAGGGGAAGCTTCTAGCAGCTTCTCACAGAAGCCACCCCTGTAGCCCCCCCCCCACCTTCCTTCCCCCCAGCTACCAAAACCTGGCCAGAGAAACCCAATACATGTGTAGTGGGTTTCTGTGGTCAGGTTTTTGCATTTCTCACTCTTTGGCTCTTATCCTGTTAGTAATAAATTTAAGTACTATCCCAACTTTGAGTCTGTTTTGCCTGTGAAGGTATTCAGTAACTGACCTCTCCCATCTGTTATCTCAACTCATGAATCCTTAGCTGTTTTTTTTTCTTCTCTCTTCTCTGTCCAGTTGCAAAGGGAGAGTGAGAGAGCAGCTTTAGTGGGTACCTGGTATCCAGCCAGGGTCAACCCACTACAGCATGGCTATATCAAAGACGATAATTGGTCAATTCTAATCTCCTGATTGGAATTCTCAGTACCCAGACCGAGATGGGACAGATAGAGGGGGGCTTCAAGCAGCATACAATGGTTTCAAAACAGCATACCATAACATATGGGGTTTCCCATAACTTCTAGATGCTACTTCATGGGGTAGTTATGGTTGCATACATAACACTACATTCCACTCATCCTTTTCCCTATATTTCGCTAACACAGTATTCCTCTAATAATCCTATATTCTACTTTACCTATAACTTTAACACTTCTATGATTTTCTTCCTTATTTATAATGATTCTCCTTAAAATTCACTCCTGATTATAAACTTAAAAAAAATATTTTCATTCTATTTGGTTATAGGGGAAGGTGTTTTTAAGATTTGTTTTTACTTCTCTTTCTCCTGCTCTGATTCTGCTAGTGATAAATTTAATTAATATCCCCACTTGGAGTCTGTTTTACCCATGATGGTGATTGGTAAGTGATCTCTCCCAGTCCTTAACTCATGAACCTTTTGTTATATTTTCTCTTCTTTGTCCAGTTGCAGAGGGGAGTGAGAGTGGCTTTGGTGGGTACCTGGCATTCAGCCAGGGTCAACCCACTACAGGGACACATGCAGATGGTTAATCTTGACCTATGGCACCACTAACAAAATACCAACATGAGGCATTTCAGGATGCAACAGATAACAAAAGGAAAGTAATGTATATGTAGATGGTCCACTCTGACCTGTGGTACCACTAACAAGACAAGATGAAAAGATCAGACAGTACAGATAACAAAATAGGGGTACTAGCTTGACAGAGGTGGTGACCAAAGGAGAAATAACAGGGGACACTATCATAAAGGGCAAATAAGGGTATAAAGTCAACAAAACCAGGTGTAATACAGAAATATAGAAATGTAATATAGAAATGCAAAATGTCAGCTTTCTGCCAGAAGTTCTTGCCAGAGCTTCCTGATGGAGTTTTCCTGCCAAAAGGTCCTGCTATTGTTTATGGTTATCATATCTCCTCGAACATCTGAATAGGACTATGTGCCAAGAAACCACGTACAACCTTCTTTGAACACTATAAAAGTTGAGGAAAAATTTTGGAAAATTAGGGAGAGGAAAGGGAGAAAGAACTAGTTCCCTAGCTGACAATCTCTCCCCACCTCCCCTCACCTTTTCTCTGCCACCATGTGCTACCTACCTGCCACTAGAGACTGGAACTCTGCCAACCTGGAGAGAACTGAGACCCACTGTGCCACATGTGTGACATATCATATCCTTCTGCCCTTACTGTAGCAGTAGTATTAATATAATAAATAAAGGGTCCTTGGGACCAGACACTGACACAACGTGGTGTGTAAAAATGCATGGTTTATTGAAAGAGACAAAGGTTTTGACGGGGAGGCACCAGAGACATACATACACGATCTATGAGATCTAAAATATGTCCGATTTATTAGGATAGCTCAGGGTTTTTATAGCATCTGTATACAGGGTCTCGTGACAAGAAGCATACAATTGGATACAGGCTACTGTCCAGTTGTAAACATCCATTACAAATACCTTTATAATTGGTTATTAACAGATAACAAGGCAATAGTTTACTTTATCGAACTCCACCTTCTTCTTGGCACCAATTTTTCTTTGTTCTCGAAAAGACACCCGCAGCCATCTTGGGACCTATAACTTATAGTACCTATAAAACTATGTAAAAGTTTATAAAAGTCTATAAAAGTAC
>NW_020956320.1:188082-193608 GCF_003031625.1 Empidonax traillii | reverse complement strand
TACACTAATACATTCTTAACTTTCTACTAAGATATTATAACACACAAGTACATATATCCATCGCCATTAAAAATAACACCTTCACACACTTATCATTTATTTCTATCTTATAATGCTAAAATTTATCCCAGACTAAAATTTAAGGGATAATATATCAAGTTCACACCAAACAGTCTTTTAAAGTCTAAACTTCTATTGACTATATGATACTACACTATAAAACTACCTTACAATAATACTGAAAAAACTCTGTAATTCTGAATAGCTAATCTACCACAGTATCAACCTTGTTCTGCAGAATCACTCCCTTTCCAAGGTCTTATCCAACGTATAGGCAGCCACCGAACTCCTGTCTCTGTGAGAATACAAGCATACCCTCTGCCAGTTAGTTTTACCTCTGCAGACCCCTTCCAGACTCCGGTTTGTGGGTCCTTGTACTGAACTTTCACTGTTACCTGTGAATTTACCAAACCTGACTGCATAGAAGTATTATGAATCAATGGGAGGGTCCGATCTTCCACCCGTCAACCGTAAAAAATTCAAAACATATAACACTTTTACAAGTCGGTTATGTGGGCTATCCAGCTCTTCTCCCCCTTTCTGTTTTTGCAAAAGGGATTTCAGGACTCCATGAGCTCGTTCGATAATAGTTCGTCCTGTAGGAGAATGAGCTATGCTGGTAACATGAGAAATACCTCAATCCATACAGAATCTGTGAAAATGCTGCGAGGTATAACCAGGCCCATTATTGGTCTTAAGTTCTGTGGGAACTCTGAGGGCTGCTATACGTGCATGCATATGACGGATGACATATCTGGCACCTTCTCCAGCATGAGCAGAGGCCCATATAGCATGAGAAAAAGTGTCAATGCACACATGCACATACCTCAACCTTCCAAACTTATCAACATGAGTGACATCCATCTGCCAAAGTTGCAATGCCTGTAAACCATGAGGATTGACCCCCAAGCCAATGCCCAGCTCATTTCTGTGGCAGGCTGAACAGGTCTACACTACACTCTATACCGTAAGGGATTGCAGTGTGTCACCTGTAACACCTGGAAGTAAGTTCCGTTTCCAGTCTATTCCTCCCTGCCAGGGCACATCGAGATGTCCTTCCAGCAGCTGTAAAAACAGTAATCCCTTCCACAGGATCATCTGAACGCAACACAAGCTGTTCAATAACCTGATGTTGTAACAAAGGCAACAACTTGTCTGATGGATAATGATTTGTGATCAGTTCCTCAAAATCTGCCATAGCTATTTGGAATGGTTCAGATTTCTCAAACAACCACTCTAAATAGTTCTGAGCGACTGGCACAAATATTACAGATGGATTCCTTCCAGTTAACTCACAAATCCGTCGCCGTCCCTTCATGACAAGGTGTGCAAACAATTCAGGTCGTGTCATGATTGTCTTTTTGGGCTGATAGGGCAGGAATACCCATTCCAAAATTCTGACACTGACTGCTATTTGACAGATGACACCTACTGGATGTTGTCTACTCCCTCCAGAGTTGACAATCAGATACTGGACTGGCTGATCTTCTAGTATTCTACAGGCGTACCCTGCAGCTATCTTACCTGAGATGTTAACTATAGTTGCTTTTTGCATGTCTGACAAGTCTCTCTGAAGGTCTGCATTAGCAACAGACCCTAGCAAAGGCGTCAGAGGAGCTAGATCATCATTGGTTATCCCACAAACAGGTCTCACCCACTGTATGTCACCAAGTAGCTTCTGCACATCAGTCAAGGTTCTTATGTCAGTGTTAATGGTTAACTTCTGTGGCTTCACAATACCAGATGTAATGGTCCAACCTAGGTAATGCCAAGGCTCTTGTCTCTGAATCTTCTCAGGAGCGATCATCAGACCACGCTGACTTAATTCCTGTTCTAACTGCAACAACAACACAGGGATATCTAAATTTTTGCCTGCTACTAAAATATCATCCATGTAGTGATAAAGCAATAGCTCAGGATGCTGATTTCGAAATGGCTGCAAAGCCCAAGCAACATAAAGCTGACACATCACAGGTGAATTTTTCATCCCCTGTGCAAGAGTAACCCATTCAAACCTTTTTGCTGGCTCTGCTTTGTTTACTGAGGGCACTGTAAAGGCAAATTTTGCAGTATCATCTGGATGCAAGAAGATAGTAAAGAAACAATCTTTTAGATCTATTATCAGTATAGCCCAATCATGTGGAATCGGTGTAGGGGAGGGTAAACCAGGTTGTAAGGTTCCCATATCCTCTATGACTGCATTAATGGCTCGTAGATCATGCAATAGCCTCCATTTCCCTGACTTTTTTGGAATGACAAATATAGGAGTATACCATGGGCTTGTAGATGGAATAATGTGACCTGCATCTAATTGCTCCTGAACCAGTTGTTGTACTATTTGCAGCCTGTCTTCCTTCAGCGGCCATTGATCAACCCAGATGGGTTTTTCTGTTCTCCACTTCAGTTTTAAGGTTGGCTGCTTTTCAATGGCCGCTCCTGAAAAGGAGAGGTAACCAGGCGTGCTCCCATCTGACCTAGCAGGTCTCGACCTATCAAACCCACTGGCAAAGATAACACATAGGGCCTTGTATTCACTGATGCACCGTCAGAAAAACGAAAACTTACCACATCTCTACTGATCCACGTCTGCTGTACACCACCTACCCCTTTCACTCCTGCAGGTGCCATCACCACGGGCCAGGCGTTAGGCCATTTGTGTCTGGGGATGATGGTAACATCCGCTCCAGTATCAACAAGCATAGTCATAGTGCTGGACTGACCATTAGGATGCTGTACAACTACACTCTCCTCAGGTTTTCCCTGCTTTATGTCTATGGCTAACATCACCTCAGGAGGACCTGTGGAACCAAAACCTTGATCCCCTCGAGTCCGTGATTCTGCCCTGGGCACCATTGCCTTGAAAGGTACCAGCTGTGCTATTTTGCTGTTAGTGGGAATGAAAACTGGTGGTGTTAAAGTATATACCATTATTTTGATGACTCCTGTAGCATCAGCATCTATCACTCCTGGCACCACAAAAGTTCCCTGACGAGACAAAGATGAACGTCCTAACAAGAGAGTACTTAACTCTTTACCTAAAGGTCCTTACGATGTAAAAATACTCTTTGGTTAAAAACTCTGACTAGTTATGTAATGCATTACCAAGTCTACAAACACATATATATATATATGGTTATATAAACCCACACAATACTTTTCTCTTGCACACAATTGTCTTTCAAACAGTCATAAGGTGGCCACCTCATCCATACCGCAATCACACATGCTTTCACACAGTGAAGCTTTTGTTTTTGGTTATAATACGATCTATATGCAAGTCCCCATAGTAGAGGCTTCATCTTCTAAGGGTCAGCAGGCTCACAAAAATAGCAGGCGTCCCTGCAAAAGGCAACGTTGACCTTCATGTAAAGCCTGAAAACCTTGAGCATGAGCCATCTGTATTTTCTATTTAAAAGTTCTCACCATCTTTCTGTTCCTGATGGTCAGCAGTCAAATGATTGCCATAAGAATTTATACACATATCGTATACATATTAGTAAACACTCCCTCTAATAAAGACCAATTGGGCTTTGATAAACAAATTAAAGCTATTACAGGAACACCTTTTGTACCGTTCTAGAGCAACCTGTTTACAGGGCAAAGCAGTTTGTGTGATATGACTTGTGAAAAAATTATTTTAAACCTTTTAAGCAATATACCCTTTGTATTAACCAATAATAATCTGAAATTTTACTGAAGAAAAAAAGAAAAAATAACCTGTAAACTGTAAAACTTAAAATATCAATTTAAATAATTTAGAAAAACTTTTTTGTTTGTTTGTTTGTTTGGGTTTTTTTTGTTTTGGTTTTGGTTTTTTTTGGTTTTTTTGTTTTTTTTTTTTATACCAAGGGCCCCTAATACCCCACTGGAGCAACCACAGAAGCTGCTTCCTCCTGTGCAACCACCCTTCCAGCCGCTCTGAGGGGCTGGGTTGCAGTGCGATGGAGTCAAAATACTGCATAGTCTGCATTGTTGTAGCTGTTGCTGTTTTCAGGGGACAGGAGTAGGGTCGCAGCTTGCACTGTTGACGCCGCTTTTGCTGCCGGGGTACAGCCACTGTGGCGTAGGGGAGATAAGACCTCCGTGCGCCGCCGCCTCTCTCGCCGCTCTCTGCGCCTCCGTGCTCTGTACCCTCGGTCCCGGGGGCTGTCCCGGTATTCCGAAAATGAGTTGATTCATGTTCTTCTGGGTTTGAGAGAGATGACATTTCAGCGAAGATGCGACAGTGCCTGCGCTTCATTCATAGTTGCCGCTGTTGATGACGTAACGGCTGGCTTCTTGCCTGACGCATGCGCGATGGTTACCGCTGGTGGCGTTGCAGGCGCAGAAGGTCCCGCTGCGGTGATTGACTGCGCAGGCTCGGCCACAGACGCAGGCACGCTGCCAGACGATGTTGCCACGGGCAACGCGGGGACTGTGGGGAGGGGGGGAGCTGCGGGCAGCGCAAGCGCAGTGACGGTTGCAGTCCCTGGCTCCGCTCCAGCCTTGAGCTCCTTGGTTTTTGCCCCCCCCGCCACAGCTGGAGCTAAGCCAAGCTGCTTTCTCGGCGCCATTAGCATAGGCGCGACCGCAGTACCGAACACGAACTGATCCGCAGAAGTTTTACTCTCGGAAACTTTTGCTTCTGCCCCGCTCCCACCATCTAAAACTGTGCGTGCAGACAGAGACACTCACCGCTCCGCTCTCGTTTCTTCCAGTGCGTCTACCAGCAAGCGCCAGACGGCTGGGAACTTTTTAACTTCTTTAGACCCTCTGGAGGTCTCATCCCAAAGTTTCTGACCCACAGCGACCCAGGTAGACACTTCAAAGGCAGCAGAAACAGTGGGAATAAGGTCCTTTTTCCTGGACCATTCCAACAACCCTCTAAGGGTGGCACGTTCATAACAAAAGTCCTTTTTATAAAGGATAGTTTGGAGAAACTTTTCCACCGCTTCCTCCTCTTTTGAGAGGACCGTCCCCATCTGGTTTCCCCTTTTCTGGCTGCTCACCTGGCCAGGGCAAGTTTTCCACAACATTGTTTACCGCGGATTTTCAATTCCAGACGCTGGGGTAACGTCACCGGAATTCCAGCCAGCTTCTCCCTCCTTCGTCCAGGTCACTTCTACGTCCTGATCGAACAGCGAACCCGAAGTCCCGATTCCACAAGCCACTTTTAACACCATCTCTGTCGAAAACCACAGAGAGGCAGCGAAAAATCACTTTTAAGACCTTCCTGGCCAATCTTCAGGAGGCAGCAGTCCTTGTTTTCAGATGCCACTTTTTGACGGGGAGGCACCGGAGACATACATACACGATCTATGAGATCTAAAATATGTCCGATTTATTAGGATAGCTCAGGGTTTTTATAGCATCTGTATACAGGGTCTCGTGACAAGAAGCATACAATTGGATACAGGCTACTGTCCAGTTGTAAACATCCATTACAAATACCTTTATAATTGGTTATTAACAGATAACAAGGCAATA
>NW_020956320.1:168836-187682 GCF_003031625.1 Empidonax traillii | reverse complement strand
ATAGTTTACTTTATCGAACTCCACCTTCTTCTTGGCACCAATTTTTCTTTGTTCTCGAAAAGACACCCGCAGCCATCTTGGGACCTATAACTTATAGTACCTATAAAACTATGTAAAAGTTTATAAAAGTCTATAAAAGTACCACACACAATATAAATTGCTCACACATTCATTATGTTCCTCCCACAACAAAGGCTTATATAGTAGTTTCAAATGGTGACACGTCTCAACACACGTGACCTTTTCAGCCAATCCTATACAATCATTCAACTGCAAATGCACATGTGTAATAGAGTACTTAAAAACTACAACTCCCAGCATGCTTTGCTAGCACTCAAACTGTAACCAGAAACCCCACACCTTGCCATATTTCTGAGGGCCCAAAGGTGCTGCTGAACTGGGACCCTGCACGGCTTGGGATATGGATAACATGAGCATTGAACCCACACATTCTGGCTGCATTCCAGAGAACTAAAACTGTTAAGAACCCCTGCAGCTAAAGAGATAACATCGAAAAGCAGCAGAGACAGAGAAAAAAAAAAGGCAGAAACTGCTTCTCCCACACACACACGCATGCCAGCTCAACGGAAAAGGTAGTTTTGTTGGTATCTTTTCTCTGCTTCTGGAAGTAATCTTAGCATTTTCCAACCTTTTCTTATTTTTTCCTCTTTGCATCTCTTAGCAATTAATAAAATCAGGTTTTGGTATCAACAGATAACTTGTGTGAGTTTTAATTTTGCTCAAGGGAATATTCGAATCTGAAGTTCTTTCTGCAATATTTAAGCAGATTGTAACATTTCTAAATTGGCGTCACGGACAGGATTCCCTTGAAGCAAAACTGTTCATTCCAAAATCTGATAATTGCTAATTTTTATGATCGATCATTTTGTGATAGACAAACAGAGTAAGGTACCTTCCTCTTTGACTTTATGACTGTGTGACTTTAGGACTTGACTTTACAAGTTATTTTTCGAGTTTTGGTTTTGTCTTGTTTGTGAAGTTAATGTGCACATTGCAACTTTTAAGAGGTAAGTCTCCAGAGGAAGGAGCAAGACTTTGGGAAATTTGCTGTAACTTTCAAGAGGTGCTCTCTGGGGAAGATCGCTCCAAACTTGTGATGTATCTTAGTGCTTTCCAGGGAGAAAGGGGTGAAATTTTGGAAAATAACTTTTACAAAGGACCCTCTGGATAAACTCACCCCACTTTTGGTTTTAATGTAAATTTTAAGAGGGGCTTTTCCAGGGAGAGGAGGGAAGAACTTTGGAAATTTGCTGTAACTTTCAAGAGGTAACCCCTGGAGATGTATTCACTCCAAATTTGTGGTAACATGGAACATAATGCACAAGCACTTACAAATCTATTAGATGAATTTGGTACAAGGCCATCTCCTCTGGGAATGGAATGGGCACAAGATAATTGGTATAATATTCAAGTAATTGTTGATCGAATCTCTACCCTGAGGGCAGGAGTGAGAGTCAAAAAAAGTAAAGGAAAACCTATTGTTTGTTCAGTATTAGGTGCATCTGTAATAAGTGCAGTTAACAACAAAGAACAGCAGCTAAAAGATCATATGGAAGTTGTTACTTCACTGTTGGGTCACTGGAGATGCAGAACTTGTAGTGTCCTATAGTAGCCACCAGGTGGCGCTGTTGGATCACTGGAGGTGCAGAACTTGTAATGTGTAGTGCCCCTTACCAGGTGGCGCTGTGGGATCCCTGGTCACTGCCACGTGGGACGGGGGAAAAGCAATACCTTCCAGGTATGTCGGAGGGAAAAAAAAACAACCAAAACCAACTCGGTTCTCCTTCCCTTCCCACACTGGGAAAGGAGAGAGGGAATGGAAAGGGGGAAGAAAAAAAACAGCAATAAAACAGAAAGTTCTCCCAATGGAAGAAAACTCACAAACTTCATCTGGTTAGGATTTGCTTTAAGCAGGGCCTGCAGCCAGCAACAGCTGAGCAGCAGCAAACTCCCCTCCAACAGGAAGGAAAAAAAAAAACAGGTAGCGTCTGCAGCTTGCAGTAGGTCCCGAGCCCACCAGTACACCAGCCTCTCCTCCCCACCTCCTTCCAATCACACAGTAGCCCCCCAGCTCCTCCCTCTCCTTGCCCCGGAGACGAGAGAAAAAGAAAAAAAGGTGAAGTTCCTTATCTGTCCTGTTCCTAGGAGACTAATCTTTTGACCATTAGCCAGCCCTTTTGTGCTCTTGAGTGCTTATCTTGATAACCTGGGGAGAAGGGAGAAAATTCTCTACCCAATTTACAAGAGCTAGCTAAAACCACGACACTGTGTCTTTTATATCTGGGCTGATGTAACATGGTGTGGAATATCTTATTGGTAAAGTATACATCAGGTGATCTATCCTAGTTCCATTTCCCTCTTAGGGAGGGTAACAAACCCATTACAGGAATATAGCAAAAACCCTAAAGAATCTGAGACTTAGTCTCTCTTACTGGGGATGACCAAATTTTGTTATCAGAATGTCATGGTTTTGACCATCAGCCAGCCCCTGGGGCTGAGTATGGTTTTGTCCAGGTGGATTTCGGGAGAAAAAGCCAATCAAAAGTTTAGTAATGCCTTTGCTAATTACATATTTAAGAAAAAGGAAGAGAAGGCTGTTGTGCACTTGAAATTGGGAGCCATGTAGGAGAGGTGGCAGGCCCCAGGTGAGGATCAGACCTCCCTCCTGCCCTTACCTTGGGCCGGGGACAGGTGTGGCAATGAAGCCTCCCTTCTCTCCTGTAAGAAAGCGGAGAAAAAAAACTTTAAAGGACTGACTGCTTCGACAAAAAACACTGCAGAAGAATTCCGGCAGAGAGATAATGAAGTATTCAAGGCCAAAGCTGCAACTGGAGAGAGAAGAGAAGAGAAGTTTGAAGGGGGGGGCTGCTGCTTCTCCCCCTCTCTCGCTCTCTCTCTCTCTCTCTCTCTCCCTTCAGCAGGGAAAAGACTGAAAAATAAAACCCTGTGGAAATTTGTTGGGGTGAGGAGACCCCCATGCTGTTCGTGGAGGAGCCTACACTGGAGTAAGTTGATGTATGAGGAAGCCAAGACTTCATGAGAAACCTGAGGTGAAGCAGAGTCCTATTGAAGATTTGTGACCCTGAGGGAAACCTACACTGGAGTGAGACGGCCCGGGTAGGATGTTGGGATACGTGTGAAAGATCCATGTTACCTCTGGAGACTTGTGACCCTAAGGCAGACTTACACCAGAGCAGAATGGCTCGGGTAAGGTGTTGGGATCCAATTGTGGGATCCATGCTGCTGATGGGAGATTTGTGACCCTAGAAGAACCTACGCTGGAGCAAGAACGACTAGGGTAGGGTGTTGGGATACGAGTGAGGGATCCATGTTAGACCCATGTTGGAGAGGTCTATCAAGGACTGTTCTCCCATGGTGTCCCAGTTTAGATGAGACAAGGGTCTTTTGCTGAGGGTGAGTTAGGAGAAAAGACACAGACTTTTCTCTCTAAGCAATTATAAACCCAAAATTAAAAGACTCCAATTGAAGGAAAAGAACAAATTATGGAAAAGGAAAAAGCCCTTTATTAAATGTATGTGTGTATTAACTGAAACACAAAAATACCCCAAGTAAAACAACCAAACAACACTCCTATACCCACAGATAATCTCCTTCAAGAACAAACTGATAAACTGGCAAAAGGAAAAGTAAATAGTTCAATTTTTTTGCACCCTTTGGTGCAATTCCAACCACAGTCAGCAGGGGGCGCCGTAGGATCACTGGAGATGCAAAATTTGTAATGTCCTGTACCATTCATCAGGTGGCGCTGTTGGATCAGTGGAGGTGCAGAACTTGTAATGTCTGGTGCCCGTCACCAGGCGGCACTGTGAGATCCCTGGTTGCCGCCACGTGGGATGGGGGGAGGGGGAAAAACAACACCCTCCAGGGTATGTCAGAGAAAAAAACAGAAAAACTCAATTCCCTTTCCCTTCCCACACTGGGAAAGGAGAGTGGGGAGGGGGGGGGAGGGAAAGGGAAAAAAAACATCAATAAAGCAGAAAGTTCTCCCAATGGAAGAAAACTCATGATCTTCAGCTGGTTAGAATTCACTTCAGGAAAAAACTGCAGCTGGCAATGTCTCAGGGCAAAGAAAGACAGCAGCAAACTTCTCCTCTGATGACGTGTCCTGCCGTCCCCAGCCCACCGGCACACCACCAGCCCCAGCCACACCCCCAGCCCACCAAAATTCCTCCTCCCCCCATTGCCCCGGAGATGAGAGAAAAAAAGTAAACTTTAGCTCCTTCATCTGCCCGTTTCCTAGGAGACTAATCTCTGGGCAATTAGTGGAGGGGCCAATTCTTTTGTTCACCTGATAGCTACCTGATGGCCTATACACAGGGCACACACGGCAGGGGGAAGGGAAAGAAAAAATTCCTTGCTAAAACCTGAACCATGACACGTGGGGAGGGACCCCCACAGGAAACAGGGATGGACTCAAAAGCCATTATCCCCTGTGACTCTGTGGTGAAGATCCATGGTAGGCAAGTGTCCCCTTGTAGTCCATGGAAGAGAAGACCTTCAGGGCCTGGGGAACCCCCCAGCCTCCAGTCTTAGCCCGGGAGGGGGGTAGGCCTAGCCTTGAGACCAACAAAGAGAGATAGAGTTCCAGCTGCGACAAAAAGGAGTTGTTGTCCTGAGATAACAGAAGAAGAACTTTAGAGTGCTGCAGAATTATTGAAAAGACCTGGAGCTCCGAGAATGGAGAAAGAGACTGCTTCTCCTCCTTGAACTGATAAAAAGGAGGGAGAGGTATTTCTGTAAATATATAGTACTTTTACCTAAGTAGAATTATTGTAGATATAGTTCTTTAGTTTTTTTATCTTGCTAGCAATAAATATTAATATTATTTTTTACCCAATCAGGTCTCTTTTGTCTGCATAAACCTTCTCTCAATTTATAGTAATTGTGTGGGGGGTGTGAGAGCAAATTGACCTAGAGCAAAACCACAACACAAAAAAAGGAGGCTGAAGGGTTCTGGGGAGCCGGAGTTTTCCTGACAACAGGTAAGGTCCCTTACCCAAAGAGTAGCCTATTGGGCAGGCAGACTCAACTCCCTAGAAAGGGGAGATCCCCTGGCTATAGTGGGAAATGTTAATCAGATTGTGGAAAGTGTGCAAAAGGCTGTTTGTTTACAAATGACGTATGATAGGGAATTAACACCAAGACATGAATCCCCTATGATGCTGCCTGTAGACCCTGAAAGAATGATTCCTCTTAGCAGAGGTCTCTCTGAGGCTATGAAACCCATTGGCATTCAGCTAAAAGGACAAATAGAAAGCCTCACCAAAGGGGAAAGAACTGCAGCCACCTTAGAAGCAGCTTAGAAGCAGAGAAAATAAGATTTGGATCTGGGGGGAGGTGGGATAGGCATTAATTAATTATGGAAGAAAATATGATCCAGTACCTTCAATTACTACTGATTCTAAATCAATTCGGTTCACAGAATGCAAAACAATTATTCCTCCAGCAAGACTCCGAAAGGTAACATTCTCCCCTGGACAAGGAGGGCCCACTAACACTGGAGGACACAGGGAAAAAAGGAATACCCTGTGGATTGAGGGCTTGCAAAAAGGAATCCCCAAATCCCTAATGGATGGTCAACCCATGGATAAATTAGAGATATTAATTCAAGAATGGCCAGCAAAGGAGGGATCCCTGAAAGCTGTCCCTGCTACAGCCCCTCCTCTGGAGGGATCACAGAAAACACAGGTGATGGGAAACTCCTCTCTTCATTCCCAGTAGGTAAGCCGAGGGGCAAAGGTTGGTTTTCCATTAGACGGCTTACCAAAAATTCCAAAGGAGATTTGTTAATAACCTGTCCTACTGGTCCCCACAAAACCCCTGTCACTTTTCTAGTAGATACTGGCACTCAAGTGTCTGCCCTGAAAATTGAAGATGCATCTGCATGTGGAATCACTCCCTCACATAAAGGCATATTTGTTGCAGATGCTTTTGGAAACATACAACCCCAGATAACAGTAAAGGCAAGATGCTGGATACCAGGGGAGGAGAAAGCAGTTGAAACCCTAATGATTTTGGGTAAACTTCCTGCTAATTTACTGGGACTAGACCTCCTGAAGGGAAGGTCTTGGACTGATGAGGAAGGAAACATATGGGCTTTTGGAAAAGAAATCCCATATCTGTGTTTACTAAGTCCTGCCCCTGCTCTTGCTCCCTTCCTAGTAACCGATGTCAAACCTTACCCTTGTGATACCTTGGAGTTTTGATGTTTTGATTTTTTTTAATTTTTGTAGATCTTAGAAGTAGTTATGTAGTAAATATAGATTTTAGAGTAGCAACATATTATCCCTTTACCCATTCCCATATCAATTCCTAAATTCCACAACCTGTTTAGTCTCTTTATCAAGGTAGAATTGTAGAAGAACACCCTAACCCTACAAAAGAAGATACAGCCATAGACTCAACAACCTCCAGGCCTAGAATTCTGGAAGGCCTCCAAGGACATTACGTGCTCTGAGGAAGATGAAGATGAAGAAGAGGGGGTCCCAAAATGCCCCTAGACCCAATTTCCAAGAGGCGTGGCAGGGGCAGAACCTGGGTGGTAGCTGGACGGGGATTGGGTGAAAATCATTAAAACTGTGAACATCTGTATTTCGGGCGCACGTGCTGGGGGTATTCCAGAAAGCCTGGGGGCTCATTAAAGCCTTTGTATCCTTATCTTATCTCCTACCTAATTTGGCTTGGAGTCTTTTTTTTTCGTCACAGTAATTTAGGCAACACTTGGGAGACAGAGAAGGAATCACTCCAGTTACTGGAGAATTAAAAGAAAAAGGAATAGTGATTGCAACACATTCTCCTTATAATTCCCCTATGTGGCCCATCCATAAGCTAAATGGTTTTGGAGGCTAACGGTAGACTACAGACGTCTGAACGCATATATGGGGCCCCTTACTGCAGCAGTCCCAAATATAGCTGAGTTAATAGCTACCATCCAAGAACATGCCCATCAAATTATGGCCACTATTGACATTAAAGAGATGTTTTTTATGGTCGCCCTACAGGAACAGGATCGAGAGTGCTTTCCTTTCACGTGGGAGGGCCAGCAATACACTTTTACCCGTCTCCCACAAGGATTTAAACACTCACCCACTCTAGCACATCGTGCATTGGCACAGGAACTGTCACTCGTTCCTCCTGCACCAGGAGTAAAAGTGTACCAATATACTGATGACATTTTAGTAGCAGGAAATGAAATTGAACCTGTGCAAACAACCCAAACAGACATTATCAGGCATCTTGAGTCCCTGGACTTACATATCCCTCCTGAAAAGGTACAACCTTCTCCACAAGAAGTAAAATTCCTGGGAATTTGGTGGAATGCTTTGTATTCCCCCAGACACACTTACCTGCCTAGACCAACTTAAAACACCAGAGAATAAAAAGGATTTGCAGCATGCTTTAGGTCTGTTGATTTTCTGGAGAAAACATATCCCCAATTTTTCAGTAATTACAGTGCCCTTACATGATTTGTTTCAGAAAAAAACAAGGTGGCATTGGACCCCCCTTCACAATGAAGCCCTACAACTTCTGATTTTTGAGGCCAACACATACCACTCACTAGGCCCCATACACCCTACCGATCCAGTACAAATTGAATTTGGATTTGCAAGCTCTGGACTGTCCATACACTTATGGCAGAAAAGACCTGATGGTCCCACCAGGTCTATAGGGTTTTATTTACGCAGTTTCAAAGATGCTGAAAAACGATATTCTACCTGGGAAAAGGGCTTATTTGTGGTGAGTACTGCTTTTCGGGAAACAGAAAAAATTGTCCCTCAGCAGTCTCTAATTTTAAGCAGACCCTTTAAGGTCATCAAACCTGTTTTGACAGGAACCCCACCCCCTGACGGAGTGGCCCAGCGAGCTACTGTTCAGAAATTGTATGCCCAAATTGGACATTATTGCACCATTTTTCAGGTAACAGAAGGAGCTCACAAAAGTCTTCCCTTACAAGATTAGGTAACTTTAAACAGAACAGCTGATTGTCCACCTTCTGTGATTCAAGTTGCACCCCCATACTCAGAGCAATTGCAGAATGTGTGGTTTACTGATGCCTCAGCTAAGTGGGAAGGTAAAGTTTGGAAATATCGTGCTGTAGCTTTACAGGTACATACAGGAGACAAAATAGTAACTGAAGGAGAAGGCAGCGCACAGGTAGGAGAATTAGTAGCAGTTTGGAGTGTATTTAACCATGAAGCTGAAACCCCTGACTCTGTATATGTTTACACAAATTCTTTTGTTGTGTTCAAAGGATGTACTGAGTGGCTCCCCTTCTGGGACAAAAATGACTGGGAAGTGAATAGAGCCCCTGTTTGGCAAAAAGAGAAATGGCAGGAAATTCTTGCAATAGCAAAGAAAGGGAATTTTTTAGTCGGATGGGTAACCTCCCATCAGGAAAATTAAACTCCAACTAGTCGTTGGAACAACAAAGTAGACGAACTTGCCAGATTAGCCCCTCTAAGTGTAAAAACTCCCGCAGAGAGCTGGGACAGACTGTTAGAATGGTTGCACTTAAAGCAATAGCACAAGACCTATACAGAGAAGCAGGAAACAGGGGATGACCAGTGACTCAAGAGATGTACTGCACCTGCATATCCTCATGTGAACATTGCAGAACCCGACTGGAGTGTCACGCTTTAGAACAAACCCCATTACATATAAGAGACAGAAAAGGGCTGTGGGACACGTGGCAGATAGACTATATTGGACCCTTTAGAAAATCTGAGGGAAAACAGTATGTGTTGGTAGGAGTGGAAGTTAGATCAGGATTAGTGCAAGCAGAAGCTTTCCCTCGGGCAACCAGTAAAAACACTCTAGAAGCTCTTAAAATGAGGTTCATTTTTTTCCCAAAAATCTATCCAATCAGACCATGGGTCACACTTCACAGCTTGTATCCATGCTTAATTAGACACTGCTACTGTTGGTCTGCGTTTGGCCCAACCACCTGTGAGAGTTTGTTCTTTTCCTGCCAAGTTGTGAGCAAACAGGCACTGATAAATGAGAACTTCATCCTTGAAGGCATCACTTTGCATAAACTAAAATTAATCAGTATCTCACTATTGGCTGATGGCCCTCCAAGGGCATTTGAAGGAGAAAGTGAAGAGGAGGGTGATGAAGTAAACCCCCAGACTCATTTAGGGAAGACCCCCCAAGGCATATCACGCAGGTGTGGGGAAATTCCAATGTACACATGCGTGCGCAGAAGGAGTACCACTTAATGGGGGGAGCGACTGAAGGCCTCTAGCTGGGCGGTGCTGACCATACCTGCCCAGGTAGACATCACCAGCAAATTAGATAAAAAAACAGGTATCTTGTGCTCGGGGGACCCAGGCTTCACATAAAGGACAATGTTGCCTTTTGCAGGGACGTCTGCTATCTTGTGAGCCTGCCGACACTCCGAGAACGCAGCTTCTGCTATGGGGAATTCTAGTTATTCTGGGGTAGGTAAGATAACCTCATAGAACACACCTGCATGAGTGGGAGCTTTACTGAGGGCTTATTTCCCTCCTCTCTTTCCCTGTCTCTCCGTTTCTTGTTTTGTTGGCCAATTCTTTGTAATAAATATTGGGTTTGTTTGAGCTTTCAATGGTGTTTTGGTTTCCATTTTGGCATCCCTCTGAACCCTCCCTGGAAAACAGCTGCTATAGTACAGGAGTGGGCCAAGGAAGAAGAAATCCAGTGGATATTTCACACACCCTTTTATCCACAAGCAAATGGCATAGTGGAAAGAACAAATGGTCTGCTTAAACGATTTCTAAAACCTCAGAAATCCAATTGGACTGAAAGACAATGGGATGCTGTAAAAATGGTGAATGACCTATGACTGTCATAGACTCACAGCTTTTTATCCACAGCCTCCCTCTTTGATACCAGCAACATCAAAATCTGAGGGTAATAAAAAACCCTATCACCTTCCTGGACAGCCTGTATTAGTGGAACTGCCTTCTGTAGGAGCTGTACCAATAGTACTCGCCACTCCCTTGAACATGTACACCTGGAAAGCAAAAGACATTTATGGCAAAAACCACAAAATGAGCTCTCGGTGGATTGTTCCTACATTTTAATGTTGGCCCTAAAAGGGGCTGGACAGACCTTTTTCTTTTCTTTTACAGTTAACTGTTCAACAGAGAAAAGTATTCAGAACTGTGAATGAAAACCTCAGATTTGGACTATGGATCAGTTTACTGGTAACTGTAGTTATAATTTTTTAGTTATGTTTGTATGGTTATTTTCCTTGTACATGTGCTCAGCAGAACAGACTGTTAAAAGTGAAAATCAAAGGAATCTTTCCTGGGAACTAGTCAAAGGGTTTGTGAAAAGATGGAATCATATCGATCAAGGTATATGTGTAGCATTACCCCAGTCTGCTGAACAAGGATTGCGATTTTTTTATGATACCATTGAATTTATCTTTTGGTTTTAACATGGCTAGTGTGACAACCCCATTACCCCTACCTGAACAGTGGACAAACAAGACCAACGGAGCCCAAATACTCTGGAAAGGCATTCCTATAGTGCATGGCCTTTACCAAACTTATACCCCACCTCCTAATATAACTTGGGACTGGATGTCACACCACAAATACTGTAAAACCATGCATCCAAAGGTAAATGTAACCATCTTGTCTCAAATTGAATCCCCTTATCCATCTATTAGATCAAGCGAAGGTGAATTTAAACCTGGAATGATAACCTTTGAGGAATATAATGCTAGACAACCCTGCCTTATTTACTCATAGGACCCACTCTTTGACCCATTATACACTCCAGATGTATACAAAAGTAAATATGCCACAGTTTTTAGTCCTTCCTGGTGTGTACAACTTCCTAATATAACAAATATAACCCAAATAAACTGGAAAAACTTAATGTGGGCATGGTCTGTACAAGCATTTGTTGAATCCAAATTTACAAATTACAGAACCCAAATTTACTGTGCCTCAAGTAGAAGATAGTCCTTTTTTCAATTGCTCAAAGGTTATAACATGCAAAGAAGGACCAGGAGATCCTCCAGAAACATGGTTTTCGCTTAGGATTAGAACATTAATAAGGGACATGTGTACTTGTTGGAGGTACCCCCCTAAAGGTTGAAGAAATCTTGTAACTCAACCTACAAATATCTTCTTAATCACTGCGGAGTTCCCTATACCCACTACCCAATCCATGGTACCCCGATAAATACTAAACCAAATCACCATCCTTGATCATGCAGACAATACTGATTGTAAAACTGCAAAATATATAGCCCCTCTGGGAATGTCTTGGGGGTGCTCTGATGGAAGGTTTTATTCACATTTGTCATTATAGCAGCATGTTGGACTTGGAATTCCCTCCCTTTGCTCCAGACGTGTCTTTACTTTCACTAAAGTGTCTAAAGAACGTCACCATCGCAGTGTTATTCCCTCTTCAAAAGCAACACAAAGACCACAATGGGTAATTAAAGGAAATGATTTTTCAGATTATTATACCCCTGGACAAAAAGCATCCCTTTTTCTTGAGAATTTCTTTACCCCCTTTGTCACCTTAAAAAGACACCAATTTATATCAGAAAATATTACCTGGCAATTAAGTGTTTTAAGCAAATGGACACAGCATGCATTTGGAGAATTAAACACTCAATTTCAACAAACTACTAAGATAACATTGCTAAACAGATTAGCCTTAGATATGTTACTGTAAAAAGAACAAGGTGTATGTGGAATGTTAAATTTATCAGAAACTGAATGCTGTGTAACAATTTATAATGCTTTGACCTCCATTGAGGAGGCACGAACAACAATTAGGGAGATAAGTAACCACACTAAAAATTTGTTTTATGCAATACAACCACTAGAAGTGTTTGATGGATCATGGGTTACTAACATCCTAGAGTCTTTTGGACTCACCAGATGGGGAAAATGGATAGCACAAACTGGAATAGCAATTGTCATTGGAATTATGTTCCTAATTATTGGCATTGACCTAGTTAAATGCATGATAAACCACTTGCTTGTTTCCTTCTCTCCCTCTGTTTGCTATATTCGTATTATTGCCTAAAAGAAAAAAGACTCCAGGTCAATTTAGTATACGAGATAAGATAAAGAGAACTGGTCCTTTAATGAGTCCTTAAGCCTAGAGGAATACATACCACGCGAGCCCCCAGACAGGGGTTCTATGATTTCATAATAAGGTCCATCCAATCCCAGGTTTATCCACCCCCAGTTCTGCCCTATTCTGCCCCCCAACACACCCCTTTAGGAATTGGGTTTGGGGTCTTTGGGACCCCTTCTTCCTCATCTTCATCTTCTTCACATACAGTCTTTGGAGTTCCTCCAAAGTTCTGGGCTTGAAGGTCACTGTGTCTGTGTGATATCTTCTGGTCTAGACCTTGGGATGTTTTTCTACAATTCTACCTTGAAAGGAAGACTAAACACCCTAACAGAATTTAGAGGGATTGATATGGAATGGGGTAACAGAGTTGGCTATGTGTAAACATTATGCTACAGGGAAAGGGATATAACACAGCTACATTAAAATCAACATTCACTACACAACTACTTATAAAATCTACAAAAATTGAAAAAAAACCTCTGAGGCATCAATATTTCCACCACTGAAGAAAACTACATCAATGTGCCGAGAAACGATGTTGAATCATTGGGGTGGAGTGTAACACACAGATAATATAGAAATGCAAAAAATAATGTTTTGCCATTGTTTCTGCCTGTCAAAAACTTCCTACCAAAAATTCTCTGTCAATTTTCTGCCAGAAGTTCTCATCATAGTTTCCTGATGGAGTTTTCCTGCTATTGTTTATGGTTATCATATCTCCTCGAACATCTGAATAGGACTATGTGCCAAGAAACCACGTACAACCTTCTTTGAACACTATAAAAGTTGAGGAAAAATTTTGGAAAATTAGGGAGAGGAAAGGGAGAAAGAACTAGTTCCCTAGCTGACAATCTCTCCCCACCTCCCCTCACCTTTTCTCTGCCACCATGTGCTACCTACCTGTCACTAGAGACTGGAACTTTGCCAGCCTGGAGAGAACTGAGACCCACTGTGCCACATGTGTGACATATCATATCCTTCTGCCCTTACTGTAGCAGTAGTATTAATATAATAAATAAAGGGTCCTTGGGACCAGACACTGACACAACGTGGTGTGTAAAAATGCATGGTTTATTGAAAGAGACAAAGGCTTATATAGTAGTTTCAAATGGTGACACGTCTCAACACACGTGACCTTTTCAGCCAATCCTATACAATCATTCAACTGCACATGCACATGTGTAATAGAGTACTTAAAAACTACAACTCCCAGCATGCTTTGTTGGCACTCAAACTGTAACCAGAAACCCCACACCTTGCCATATTTCTGAGGGCCCAAAGGTGCGGCTGAACTGGGACCCTGCACGGCCTGGGACATGGATCAACGTGAGCGGTCCTTTTAAAAATCTTTTTACCCTACATTCATATGTTGACCCAATGGTCATGTGCTCTTATGGCTTCATGATCACGAAAAAAAGTCTATGTCTACATCAGAAGTACAGAAATCAGAAAGAAGATGATTCTGGGCTTTCCTAATACAGTTGAAGGCATATGCATTTGAAGATAAAAAGTAGAAAACACAGTATTTGTCATTAATCCCATGAAAATTAATGCCTCAGTTACGATAATTTGAAAATTTATCTTAACATGCTGCAGTACCACGTTCATCCATAAGAATGAATCACGAACTAATCATTCTGTTAAACAATTTAGAACCCAGAACAATGTAATATTACATTGAAATACACTAAGGCAGAAATTGGAATACATTACCTGTGTATTCTGCAAATTGTGCCTTACAAAATAAGTAGTAGAGCAGCATGACACTAAAGTGTTGATGGCTATCCGGTATCTGTATTTTCCATTATAAAGCAAACAATAATAGTTGTATGGTTACAATTTGAAGGAGCAAATGAAGATTCTGGTGAAAAATCAAAGCTTTTCTTCAATGAAATAGAAACTAAAGTAACCCAACAGGTTTTTATGACCATTTGACTGCATTAGCTATCATTCAGTAACAAGTGGTGTCCCTCAAGGATCCATACTGGGACCAGTATTGCTCAGTATCTTTATTAACAACATAGACAGTGGGACTGAGTGCACCCTCAGCAAGTTTTTGGATGATACCAAGATGAGTGGTGCAGTTTATATGCTAGAGGGAAGTAATGCCATCCAGAGGGACCTGGACAAGCTGGAGAAATTGTGAACCTTATGAAGTTCAACAAAGGCAAGTGCAAGGTCTTGCACCTGGGTGGGGGCAATCCCTATGTCACTCAACAATAAGGAGACAGAGAGGTTCTTTTGGGGATCCTTGGCAGAATGATGATGACACTAAGATGTAGTTACAATTAAAGCTTTTTTTCTTTTAAACAAGGGTCAGAAGCAGGGCATATCAATCACACCCCAGTATCAGTACAAACTGGGGAATAAATGTTTTGACGGCAGCCCTGCAGAGAAGGATTTAGGGACACATGGATGAAAAACTGGACATGAAGCAACAGGGCATGTTTGCAACCCAGAAAACCAATCACATCCTGGACTGCATAACAAGAAGTGTGGCCAGGTTAATGGGGGGGGATGGGATAACAGGAGTAGCTTCTGTGGGAGGAGGACAAGGGTTGCTGTCCTGTGCTAGTTGCACTAGGTTCAAGCCAACTCTATAACGGATCCACCACTGAACCAATCAGCAAAGTTTGTGGCAGCTCTGCAGAAACATTTTAGAAAGTGTAGAAAGTGCTGGAGAGAGAGAGAAGGAGGGTACAAAAAAGAGTGAGAAACAACAGGGAGAACACCATGACTGAAGGAAGTGTTCCATGGTAGAGCAGATATTCCATGCAGACCCAAAACAGAGCAAAGAGCAAGAAGGAAATAGTGGCAGGGAGAAACTGCTATATACTGACCACAACTTCACCTCCCCACATCATTAACTGCCTCACTCAAGGGACTGAATGTAACCTCCAGGGATAATGAAAGTGGAGGAGTCTGGAGTGAAGCTGAGCCTGGGAAAAGGGGGAGAAAAGGTGTTTTGCCCTAAAGTGTGTAAATGGTTTTGCCTTTTAAAAATTTTGTTTCCTACTACCTGAATCAGTAATTAAATATCTATTTTAATTCACAATAAATTAAGTTACTCACTTCCTGTCTTTATCTTGACTCATGAGCTTTGTTCCTGTTCTTCCTATTCCCTCCCCTGGGAATAGGAAGGGGGTGTTGTTGAGCAAGCAACTGGATGGGTGCTATTTGGGACCAACACTCCACACAGAGTACTAGGCAAGGGTGAGAAGCAGAACTTTTAAGTGGGAACTACAGAGGGAAAAGTGTTAAACATTTTGTTGAGAGAGCTCTGGTCCAGTAGCATTCATAAGTATTGTTGCCTAAATGACCGTGGGGAAAAAAAGACTCCAAGCCAAATTAAGTAGGAGATAAGGATACAAAGGTTTTAATGAGCCCCCAGGCTTTCTGGAATACCCCCAGCACGTGCGCCCGAAATACAGATGTTCACAGTTTTTATAATGATTTTCACTCAATCCCTGTCCAGCTACCACCCAGGTTCTGCCCCTGCCACGCCTCTTGGGAATTAGGTCTGGGGATGTTTTGGGACCCCCTCTTCTTCATCTTCATCTTCCTCAGAGCATGTAATGTCCTTGGAGGCCTTCCAGAATTCTAGACCTGAAGGTTGTTGGGTCTACGGCTATATCTTGTTCCGTAGGGTTAGGGTGTTCTTCTACCATACTACCTTGAAAAAGAGACTAAACAGGCTATGGAATTTAGAGGAATTGATATGGGAATGGGTAACAGGGACTTGAACTGGTGTGTTAAGGGTAAAGGGATAATATGTTGCTACTCTAAAATCTACCTTTACTACATAACTACTTCTAAGATCTACAAAAATTAAAAATATCAAAAACATCAAACTCCAAGGTATCAGTATCATATTTGATACTTGACTTTGATCAAGTATCATATGTCTTCCATTAGCCAGTATAAATCTGACATAAACAGTCTCATATGTGCTGGTTATTTCAACAGATATGGGATCACACATTACCAAATGTTCCAGTTTAAATGAGACACAGGTGTTTTGCTGAGGATGAGTTATGAGAAAAGACACAAACTCCTCCCTCTAAGTAATAATAAATCCAAAATTAAGAGGCTTCGATTGAAGGGAAAAATTATGGAAAAGGAAAAATAACAGCCCTTTATTAAAATGTAGGTGTGTATTGGCAGAAACAATGAAAGAAAAGAAGTAAAACAACCAAACAATGCTCCTATACCCACAAATATTCCCCTTCAAAACAAACCAGTAAACAAGCAATTCTAACCACATTTAACAGGGGGTGCCGTTGGATCACTGGAGATGCAGAACCTGCAGTTCTTTATGTTGACCAGCAGGGGGCACTGTGGAATCACTGGTCGTTGCCATGTTGGGGTAACACCCTCCGGGATGTGTTGGAGGAACCAACCAAAAAAACATGGGTTTTCCTCCCCTTCCCCACACACTGGGAAAGGGGAGAGAGAGAGATGGAAGAAAAACAACAAAAAAAAAGGTCGTCCCCAATGAAAAAAAACCACCTCAATCTGTTCGTGTGGCACAGTCCTCTCTCTCCCCCTGATGTGCACAAGGACCACGTCCAGGAAAGAAACAAATGGGAACGGGGAAGGGGAAAAACTTCCAGAAAACAGCTCCTCTCTGATGAAAAATCCAAGCAGGATCCGCAACTGGCAAGCAGGCCAAGAACAATAAAACCACACAAGACCTCCACTCCAACCTTGTTCCAGCCTCAGCAGCCAGCCCAAAGCTCCTCTCCCTTTTTCCTAGGAGACAAGAGAAAAAAAGTAAAGAGGAGTTCCTCATCCCCTCTGTTTCCTAGGAGACGACATTCTGAGCAATTAACCAGAAAACCACTTCTTTTGTGTCCCTTAAGTGCCCACTTAACAACCCTTCGTGCAGTGGGCAGGGGGAAGGGAAAAATTCCTGCGTGGTTTCCAAGAACCAGCAAAACCATGACACCAAATCATTTGGCAGTAAAACTGTGATCTGAATCAGATGTAATGTGCAAATGTTACCTTAATAACTATGTAACCACAGCCTGATGGTCCTGTAGTCTGGATCTCCGATGTGATTATGGCCTCTATATTCTAGCTGTACAGCACCAGTCTTTAACTCCTTCATTACTCTGCATTAAGCTCTAATCTTGCTATTTGGACTATGATTTCCTTATTCTCATTCTCCATTCTATCTCCACTTCCATCAGTATCATCATATTTACTGAAAAACGTAAGGCAAAATACTCATTTAGCTTGGGGGCCATATGCAAAGTCTTCTTAATCTCTCTTTCAGCCTCCTTGCATACCTGTCCTACCTCTTTTTTGCTGATGCTCTCTTTCTGTTTATAGCACTGATACCCATGTGCTTTAATTTTCTTTACAAGTTAAAAGAACTTCTTTGGTTGATCAGTGCTCTTTCCTTTCTGTGCATCTTCTCTGTTACTCCTAAAGCTTTTTTAATATGTTTATTTGTTCAGTAAGGTCCTTAGCAGTTCTGGAAGCTTAGACATAAAATTTCAAGCCTCATCTAAACTCAAGTCCTTTAGTACTGCTGATTTCACTAAACTGTCTCCTTAGTTATTCATGCTAAGGGTGCCTCTGCACATAAATGTGTGTATTAGTCAACTTAAAAAGCAATATTTGAGTTTTTAAACTGACCTAAAGCAAAACTAACATTGATATCTATGAAAAAGAGTATGGTTTCCCTTTTGTCCCATCAACCCAGTTTCCACATCCTCCTGTCTCTAAAGGTAATCATTCAGAACAGATAGTGGCATTTTTGTGTCTCATCTACCTGTTGGCTCACATACTTGTCTAATTTATAATTCAACAGACAGTAACCACACTACCTTTTAATTATATGTTTGTAATATCTTCCTTAGCTCATAACAACTATCCTAGTATCAACATGCCTACTGTGGAAAGGTAAGATATGATCTGTAGCTTATAATTAGGATTCAAAGCTTCTGGTTCTTCTCTGAGCCTTTAGGAAGCCCAGAGCATATTATGCTTTTCTTATCAGGAAGAATTTATTTACTGAAAGGGTGGAATCACCATCCCTGGAGGTGTTCAAGAAACAACTGGACATGACACTT
Organism: Empidonax traillii; assembly: GCF_003031625.1. Classification (NCBI taxonomy): domain Eukaryota; kingdom Metazoa; phylum Chordata; class Aves; order Passeriformes; family Tyrannidae; genus Empidonax; species Empidonax traillii. The sequence continues at coordinate 169,470 of NW_020956320.1, read as the reverse complement.
GGTTCTGTGGTCTAGCTGACAAGGTAGTGATCAGTGAAAGGTTGGACCCAGCTATCTTGGAGGTATTTTCCAACCTTAATGATTCTATGATTTTATGATTATCATTATACACATCCTATTTAGAATGATGCATTTTGTTGACAGCTGTTTATTGGATGTTGAAAAGTACCCTGAGTAGTTAGCCTTGTACCTAATCCAGAGCAAGACAGGGTTTTACTATTAATTATTATGTCTATCAGCAGTACAACGGACAGTGGGGTTAGAATGCTCTGGGGCAGGTGAACAGGAAAGAGAGTACCATGCAGAGAGATTCATGTTTTCCTTCCCTACAGTTGTTTTTAGAAATATGAAAACTGAACAGTAAAACTCCAATTGGTGGTCATATTCTTACTAAGCCAACATGGGTTTAGGAAGGGCAGATCCTGTTTGACCAACCTGATCTCCTTTTATGATCAGGTGACCCACCTGGTGGATGAGGGGAAGGCTGTGGATGTGGTCTATCTGGACTTCAGCAAAGCCTTTGACACTGTCTCCCATAATATACTCCTGGAAAAGCTGGCAGCCCATGGCTTGGACAGGGGCACTCTGTGCTGGGTCAGGAACTGGCTGGAGGGCCGGGCCCAGAGAGTGCTGG
>NW_020956320.1:138114-167559 GCF_003031625.1 Empidonax traillii | reverse complement strand
GAGAGGGTAATCAAGCATTGGAACAGCCTACCCAGAGAGGTGGTGGATTCACCATCCCTGGAGGTTTTTAAGCAGAGATTGGATGTGGCCCTTAGTGCCATGATATAGTAATTGGAGTTGGATCAGGGGTTGGACTTGATGATCTTGGAGGTCTTTTCCAACCCAATCTATTCTATGATTCTATGATACGTGTGACAGACTACTGAAGCCAGAATCTTATGGAACTAGATGTTGATGTTATTATTGTTCAAGTTAATAAACCAAATATCAAAAAGAAGCAAATAGTGTCTGGAAGAAACAGGAGACAAAAACAGGTGCAGTTGACTTTTTCTACTTTCTTTTTGAAATAGGAGAAATTCTGATCCTCACTAGAACTTATTTACGAACAGTCCTGGCTCTCTGGGGAGGTCCCAGACGATTGGAAGTTGGTGAATGTCACGCTGATCTACAAAAAGGGCTGCAAGGAGGACCCAGGAAACTACAGGACAGTCAGCCTGACCTCAGTGTCTGGCAAGGTTATGGAGCAGATCATCCAGAGTGCAATCACACAGCACCTACAGGATGGACAAGGGATCAGAGCCAACCAGCACGGATTTAGGAAGGGCAGGTCCTGTCTGACCAACCTGATCTCCTTTTATGATCAGGTGACCTGCCTGGTGGATGAGGGGAAGGCTGTGGATGAGGTCTATCTGGACTTCAGCAAAGCCTTTGACACTGTCTCCCATAACATACTCCTGGAAAAGTTGGCAGGCCACGGCTTGGACAGGTGCACTCCCTGCTGGGTTAAGAGCTGACTGGATGGTCAGACCCAGAGAGTGGTGGTGACGGTCACCAGTGGTGTCCCCCAGGGATCAGGGTTGGGTCCAGTTCTGTTTAATATCTTTACAGATGATTTAGATGAGGGGATTGAGTCCATCATTAGCAAATTTGCAGATGACACCAAGCTGGGGGGAGTGTCGACCTGCTGGAAGGCAGGAGGGCTCTGCAGAGGGACCTGGATAGGTTGGAGAGTTGGACTGATTCCAACAGGATGAGGTTCAACAAGGCCAAGTACTGGGTCCTGCACTTTGGCCACAACAACGCCTTGCACTGCTACAGGCTGGGGACAGAGTGGCTGGAGAGTAGCCAGGTAGAAAGGGATCTGGGGGGCTGATTGACAGGAGGCTGAACATGAGCCAGCAGTGTGCCCAGGTGGCCAAGAAGGCCAATGGCATCCTGGCCTGCATCAAGAACAGTGTGGCCAGCAGGAACAAGGAAGTGATTCTTCCCCCGTACTCAGTGCTGGTGAGGCCACACCTGGTGTACTGTGTTCAGTTCTGGACCCCTCAGTTCAGGAAAGACATTGAGGTGCTGGAGAAAGTCCAGAGAAGAACAATGAGGCTGATGAAGGGACTTGAGCACAAGTCCTATGAGGAGAGGTTGAGGGAGTTGGGATTGTTTAGCCTTGAGAAGAGAAGGCTCAGGGGTGACCTCATCACTCTCTACAACTACCTGAGAGGAGGTTATAGCCAGGTGGGGGTCGATCTCTTCTCCCAGGCAATCATCAGTAGGACAAGAGGGCGTGGGCTTAAGCTGTACCAGGGTAGGTTTTGGTTGGATATTAGAAAGAAGTTCTTTCCAGAGCGAGTGATCAGGGATTGGAATGGACTGCCCAGAGAGGTGGTGGATTCACCGTCCCTGGAGGTTTTTAAGATGAGGCTGGATGTGACACTGAGTGCCATGATCTAGTAATCACAGTGGTGTTGGATCAAGGGTTGAACTTGATGATCTCGGAGGTCTGTTCCAACCCAGTTAATTCTATGATTTGATGATATTCCACCCCAAATTTTTTGCATAACAACATGCTATTGGATTTAAAATTTTCAACTATATATATATATATATCATTCCAGTTATGTACACATATACAAATATATGCATACAGGTACAATGTTATGGACAGTTTGCACAAAAATTAGGTCCCTTTGAGGTATACACCATGTTTCCCCATCTTTTTGCATCATCCAAGTGCAACCTGGTCCTTGAGCAAAAACAATCCCATGAATGGGTTTGCTTTCGCTTGAGGCAGGACTAATCCAAACCATTTTCCCTAATATACCTCTCAGGTGCAGTACAGGGACTTTATCTACATCTATGGTGTGAAGGGTGTCATAGTTCCGATTTTAGCAAGGAATTTTTCTTTCCCTTCCCCCTGCCGTGTGTGCTCTGTGTATGGGTCATCAGGTGAACAAAAGAATTGGCCTGGTCCACTAATGGCTGAGAGATTAGTCTCCTTGACAATGAAGGGGGAGGAGTTGGGGGGGCAACTGTGTGGCTGGAGGGAGGTTGGGAGGTGGGGCTGCGTGTCAGCTCAGCTCTCTGCCCTCAGCGGAGCCTGCTGCGAGCTGCAGACGCTGCCTGTTTTTTTTTTTTTTCTTTTCCTGTTGGAGGGGAGTTTGCTGCTACTCTCTGCTCAACTGTTGCTGGCTGCAGGCCTGGCTTAAAGCGAAATCCTAACCAACTGATGTTCATAAGTTTTCTTCCATTGGGAGAACTTTCTGTTTTATTGCTGTCTTTTTTTTTTTCCCCTTCCCCCCCCCATTCCCTCTCTCCTTTCCCAGTGTGGGAAGGGAAGGGGAACCGAGTTGGTTTTTTTTGTTTTTTTTTTTTTTTCTTTCCCTCTGAAACACCGAAAGGGTATTGTTTTTCCCCCATCCCACGTGGCAGTGACCAGGGATCCAACAGCGCCACCTGGTGGTTACTATAGGACACTACAAGTTCTGCACCTCCAGAGACCCAACAGTGCCACCTGGTGAATGGTACAGGACATTACAAGCCCTGCATCTCCGGTGACCCGACGGAGCCCCCTGCTGACTGTGGTTGGAATTGCATCAAAGGGTGCAAAAAAATTGAACTGTTTTACTCTTCCTTTTGCCAGTTTATCAGTTTGTTTTTGAAGGGGTTATTTGTGGGCATAGGAGTGTTGTTTGGTTGTTTTACTTGGTTTTTTTTGTGTTCCTGTTAATACACTTATACCTTTTAATAAAGGGCTGTTATTTTCCCTTTTCCATAATTTGTTTTCCTTCAATCGGAGCCTCTTAATCTTGGATTTGTAATTGCTCAGAAGTTTGGGTCTTTTCTCCTAACCCATCCTCAGCAAAAGACCCTTGTCTCATTTAAACTGGGACAAGGGACTCTGATTGGGCAGGACAGGATTGGCTGACAGAACCTCTAGTGTTGACTAACCAAGTAGCCTTTGCTAGATGCTATTCTCAATGCTTGAAAGTCCCCCCACCCAATGCCTTCAAAGTAGTTTTCAACAGTCCATTACACTGTTCAACCCTCACACCATGTACTTTCACCATGGTGAACACATAGTTCTTTCCTTGGCGAGACTGCAGCAGTGTGATGTAATCAATCTGCCAGGCCTCTCCATATCTATACTTAGTCCATCTCACACCATACCACAGGGGCTTCACTCTCTTAGCCTGCTTGACTGCGGGCTTGAGGTCTCACAGTCGTGGATAACCTGGTGTTGACCTTGGCTGGACACCAGGTTCCCACCCAGCCACTCTATCACTCCCCTTCCCAACAGAACAGGGGAGAGAGTAAGGTGGAAAAAAAACAACTCATGGGTTGGGATAAGGTAGTTTATTTAAAACAAAAAATAAAGCTAAGCTTGCATGCGCAGAAGCAAAAGATAGCAGGGTTTATTCTCTACTTCCCATGAACAGCAATGGTTGACCACTCCTGAGAAGCAGGGCTTCAGTATGCATGACGGTTTCTCAGCAGGCAGTCATTGGAGACAATGAATGCCTGCCTTCCTGCTCCATGCCTTAGCTTTTATACCTGAGGTGACATCATATGGTATGGAATATCCCTTTGGTCAGTTTGGGTCAGCTGGCCTACTTGTGTCCCCTCCCAGGATCTTGCCCTCAACTAAGGAAGGAATGTTACAGTGTTGGTGCTGTGCTCAGCAGTAACCAAAACACTGGTGTGTTATCAACACCCTTCTAGCTATCAATGCAAAGCACAGCACTGTGAGGGCTACTGTGGGAAAATGCACTCCAGTTCATCTAGACCCAATACACCTGGGAGATAGTCTCCATGGTTAAATCCACCCCTTGGTCTTGTGCCCACCTGTAGGTGGCATCTCTTCCCTGATGACCTGAGGCATCATGGGACCATCGAGCTAGGAACAAGTCTCCCTTGTGCTGCCAGTCTAGATCTACCTGTGACACTTTGACTCAGGCAGCTTGCTCTGCTTGTTCACTGTTATACTGTTCCTCATTGACTCGACTCTTAAGCACGTGTGCGTCTACATGGCGAACTCTCATGATCAGCTTCTCTACCCAGGCGGTGATGTCTTGACACATTTTGGCAACCCAGATGAGTTTTCCTTTGCATTGTAAATTGGTCTTCTTCCATCTGTCTAGCCATCCCCACAGAGCATTGGCCACCATCCACGAGTCAGTGTAGAGGTAAAGCCTTGGTCACTTGTTCAGCAATGTCCAAGGCCAATTGGATGGTTCTGAGTTTGGCAATTTGACTAGATCCACATTCTCCTTCAGTGGCTTCTGCAACTTGTTGTGTGGGGCTCCATATGGCTGCTTTCCATTTTTGGTTTGTCCCTACAGTGCAACAGGAACCATCAGTGAAAAGAGTGTAATGCTTTTCATCTTCTGGCAGTTGATTGCATGGTGGAGCTTCCTCAGCACATGCCACTGGTTCTTCTTCCTTTTCATCTGCCAGACCAAAGTTCATACCTTCAGTCCAATTTGTGATTATCTCCAAGATCCCAGGGTGATTAGGGTTCCCTATTCAGGCACGCTGTGTGATCAAGGCAATCCACTTACTCCATGTAGCATCAGTGGCATGATGTGTGAACGGAACCTTTCCTTTAAATATCTACCATAACACTGGTAGTCAGGGTGCCAGGAGAAGCTGTGTTTCTGTGCAAATCACTTCTGAGGCAGCTTGAACCCCTTCATAGGCTACTAGAATCTCCTTCTCTGTTGGGGTGTAGTTGGCCTCAGACCCTCAGTAGCCTTGGCTCCAAAATCCAAGTGGTCAACCTCGAGTGTCCCCAGGCACCTTCTGCCAGAGGCTACAAGAAGGACCATTATCCCCAGCTGCAGAGTAGAGCATATTCTTCACTTCTGGTCCTGTTCTGACTCACCCAAGGGCTGCAGAGTGAGTGATCTCCTGTTTGAGCTGTTCAAAGGCTTGTTGCTGTTCGGGGCCCCACTGGAAACTGTTCTTGTGTGTTACAAAGTAGAGAGGACTTACAATCTGTCTGTATTCTGGGTTGTGCATCCACAAGAAACCTATGGTGTCTATGAAAGCTTGCATTTCCTTCTTGCTGGTTGGTGAGGACATTACTGTTATCTTGTTGATTACCTCTTTTGGGATCTGACTGCATCCGTCTTGCCACTTCACTTCCAGGAACTTTATTTCTCGGGCAGGTCCCTTGACCTTACTCTGATGGAAAACCCAGTTTTCAGGAGAATCTGGATGATCTTTTCTTTCTTAAAGACTTCTTCTACTGTGCTTCCCCATACAATGATGTAATTGATGTACTGCAGATGTTCTAGAGACTCACCCTCCTCTAGTACGGCCTGGATTAGTCCATGACAGATGGTGGGGCTGTGTTTCCAACTCTGGGGCATTCAGTTCCAGGTGTACTGCACGTCCCTCCAGGTGAAATCAAACTGTGACCTATACTCTGCTGCTAAGGGAATGGAGAAAAACGCATTAGCAATGTCAATGGTGGCACCACTTTGCTGCCTTGGACTCCAAATCATACCAAAGCTCCAACATGTCTGGCACAGAGGCACTCAATGATGGGGTAACTTCATTCAAGCCACGATAGTCCACTGTCAATCTCCATTCTCCATTAGACTTATGCACGAGCCAAATGGGGCTGTTGAAGGGTCAGTGAATCTTGTTGACCACTCCTTGGCTCTCCAGTTCACTAATCATCCTGTGGATGGGAATCACAGAGTCTTGATTTGTTCAGTACTGCTGGCAATGCATTGTTGTGGTGGCAATTGGCACCTGCTGTTCTTCCTCCTTCAAGAGTCCTAAAACAGAAGGGGTTTCTGACAGACCAGGCAAGGTGTTCAATTGTTTAATTCTTTCTTTTCCCACCCTCTCCCCCAGAAACAGGGCAAAGCTGAAGCCCCTGCAGCCCATGAAAGACCTTCAGGGTGCAGAAACCTTCCTGCAGCCTATGGAGAAGTCCATGCAGGAGCAGGTAGATACATGGAGGAAGTTGTAACCCTGTGGGAGGCCTAAGATGGAGTGAAGTCCTGCTGGAGACCTGTGGCTCATGGAGAGGGACGCCCATGCATGCAAGCAAGTTTTCCCAGGTAGGACTTGTAGCCCTGGGGGGAGACCCACATCGATACAGTTCAACCCATGAAGATCTGCACCCCCTTGGGGAGTCATCCAGGGGGCAACAGATTAAAAAGAAAAGAAGTGTTGCCCGAGAGGCGGATGAACTCCCTCTGGAGAGCTTTATCAAGGACCCCCACAGAAACAGGGGAAAGACTTAGAGCCTTTATTTCCCCTGTAGCCTGTGGTAAAGACTATGATAATATGAGAGTCCCCTTGTAACCATAGAAGATCTTTGGACTGCAAAGAGCTGATTATAAAAGCTTCTGCTACCCAAGGAATGAAAAACAACAACAATACTCTGACTGCAACCCCCCTCTCCCCCACCCCGATCCCCTGCAGCTCTAGGGGGGGGTGGGGAAAGAAGGAAAAGAGGAGTGGGAGGAAGGTGGTGTGTTTTAAGACTGTTTCATTTTTTAGCTTTTAGTTTGTTAATAATAAATATAAGTTTTATCTGCACTTGTTTGTTTTGTCTGATAATAACGGCCTTTCTCTCAATCCTGATCTCTACTCATGAAAATTCCTTTATGGTTTTTTTACTCTCCTCTGTCCAGATGCAGAGGGGAGGAGAAAAGCTCGTTAAGTGCTTTTAAGAAGCCCCTGACATCATGCCAGAGACAAACCATTTCAGTTTTGGTGCCAAAACCCAGGAAGGACTGCCACGAAAGGCAACAGCTGGATCAAACCCACTACAGAATCTCCAATTAAGTTTTAGATGCAGTTATGCAATTGGTTTGGATATCGAGAATCTCAGGACGAACAAGAAATGTCAGTTGGGTAAAAACTGAACTGAAATCAGGAGTCCAACTCTGTTAGATTTGAGAGACATCTTTTTTTGTACACCTGTGGATGAATAGAGTCAACTTGTCACCTGAAGCAGAGATGGAACTTTTTACTGACAGGAGCAGTTACAGCTAACAACTGTGTCCCAGTTTAAATGAGACAGAGGTCTTTTGTTGAGGATGGATTAGGAGAAAAAGACCCAAACTTCCTTTTCTAAGCAATTATAAATCCGAAATTAAGAGGTTCTGATTGAAGGAAAACAAATTATGGAAAAGGGAAGAATAACAGCCCTTTACTAGAAGGTATGTGTGTATTAACAGGAACACGAAAATAAAACCAAGTAAAACAACCAAGCAATACCCCTATACCCACCAATAACCCCCTTCAAGAACAAAACCGATAAACCGGCAAAAGGGAAATTAAATAGTTCAATTTTTAGCACCCTTTGGTGCAGTTCCAGCCACAGTCAGCAGGGGCGCCGTCGGGTCACTGGAGATGCAAAATTTGTAATGTCCTATACCATTCACCAGGTGGTGCTGTTGAGTTATCAAAGGTGTAGAACTTGTAGTGTTCTATAGTAGTCACCAGGTGGTGCTGTTGGATCACTGGAGGAGTAGAACTTGTAATGTCCAGTGCCCGTCACCAGGCGGCGCTGTGAGATCCTTGGTTGCCGCCAGGTGGTGGGGGGGAGGGGGGAAGGGGAAGGGAAATAACAAAAAAAACCAGCAATAAAACAGAAAGTTTTCCCAATGGAAGAAAACTCACGATCTTCAGTTGGTGAGGATTTCGCGGTTAGCCAGGCCTGCAGCCAACAACAGCTGAGCAGAGAACAGCAGTAAAAAAAAACCTCTCCTCTGACAGGAAAAGACAAAAGAAGAAACCAGGCAGTATCTCCCATTTGCAGCATCCTCCCCTCCAGCTCCCAGAGCAGAGCTCCAACCCCCCCAAACCCCCACCTCCTTCCACCCACACACCCTAGCCTTTCCTCAATTCCTCCCCCTTCGTTGCTAGGAGATTAATGTCTCGGCCATTTAGGGGATCAGGCCAATTCCTTTGTTTTTACCTGATGGTCCATTAACAGAGCACACACGCAGGGGGGGAAAGGAAAGAAAAATTCCTTGCTAAAATCAGAACTATGACAAACTGCCTGGCGAACCTCTGCCCAGAAAGTTGAATTGGTAGCTTGTGGGGTGTGGTTATACCAGGTGTCGCAAGGCATCTTGAGAGTTGTAGTTCTAGGTACTGTTACACATGCTCTGTGGAATGCTTGTATGGGATTGGCTTAGGAAGTTACCTGTGTGAAACTGTTATATAAGCTGTACCTGATTGAATAAAGATAGATTCGTTACTCACCATACTGGTGTTCACCATGGTCCCTATGGGACTCATTTATTTATTATATTAATAACTGCAACAGTAGCTCTCACTCAGGTCCTGAAATTGAGTTGAGGAAAGAAAGTCAATATTCATACTGACTCAAAATATGTATTTGGCTTTGTCTATGCTCTGCCAAATTTTACAAAAGAAGGGGACCAATTCGCAGAACAGTTGGATGGTATTAAAAATAAAGAAGGATTGTGAAAAACACCAGAAAAACAGATATTGGTCTCTGAGAAGATGATGGAAACCCTACTTGAAAGGGTGCATCCAGCGACACATGTGGGAACAGATGCATTGTTGTTTTTAGAAAAGAACAACTTCTTTAGACTCAAAATACAAAACTTTGCAGACATAATAGTTTAAAAAAATGTGTTATTTGCAGTGCTAAAATCAAAAAATAGGAGAGAAAATACAGGGAGGAAGTGTTAAGCAAGGAATAATACCCAGGGAACACTGGCAAATAAATTTTACAGAATTACCAAACAGTAAAACTATCTATTAGTAGATATATTTTCTGCTTTGCCAGAGGTTTTCCCCTGTGGTACCAACAAAAGTAGAGAAATAAATAGTTTTGTTAAAAAAATTATAACCAGATTTGGTATGACAGAAGGAATCTTTAGATAATAAATCCCACTTTATAGCAGAAATAGTGCATGAAGTGTTTAAGTTTTTGCAGATTCATTAGGAATCAAACACCCCATGAATACCACAGTCTCATTAAAAGGTAAAAAGAATGAATTAGACAATAAAAAGGCAAATATCAAAGTAATACCAAGAGGCTCAATTGAAATGGATGGTTGGCAATTTTTATAGAATCACAGAATCATAGAATATGCTGAGTTGGAAGAGGCCCATAAGGATCATCGAGTCCAACCCTTAGCCCTGCATAGGACCATGACCAAGAGTCACACCATGTGCCTGAGAGCATCATCCAAATGCTTTTAGAACTCTGGCAGGCTTGGTGCTGTGACCATTTCCCTGGGGAGCCTGTTCCAGTGCCCAACCACCCTCTGGGTGAAGAACCTCTTTCTAATATCTAACCTAAACCTCCCCTGACACAGTTTCAGGTCATTACCTCAGATCCTGTCACTGGTCACCATAGAGAAGAGATCAGTGCCTGTCCCTCCTCTTCCCCTCACGAGGAACTTGGAGATTGCAATTAGGTCTCTCCTCAGTCTCTTCTCCAGGCTGAACAGACCAAGTGACCTCAGCCGCTCCTCTAATGCCAAAACCATCGGAATATGAACTGCTCACTTTTTTTTTTTCTTTAAGCAGCAAAAGTATTTATTTATTCAACTGTGGGAGCAAGCCAGCTCTCATTGGACAAACTTGCTTGAAGGAATCGATGCAAAACAGGGTAATTTATACAGTCTAACTCCATGATTACAACATCTTAACATACATATTCATATGATTACAACATCTAATCATGCATATTGATAATAGGTGGAGTCTGGGCATAGCTTAGGGCAGTGCTTTCCTGATTCTTCTCTTGGTAGTGGTCGTTCTGGCCTTCCTCCTCAAATCGAGGGTCTATTTCTCTTCTTCCTCACTCTGACCTCTACCTCCCCATTATGGGTGTCCCAGTTACTGAAACTTGCAAAAACCCTTGGCTCTAAGCCCTTTTCTCCTATTCAAATGTCTGCCTTGTCTTAATTTATGACCTCTAGGTTGATTGTATAGTGTTTCTAGTATTCTTCTTAGGTTTAAGTCCAGTAAACAGAAGAGAACAAGTTTTTCTTAGCAGTACAGGCAGGGCATGTATTGAGGGGTTTTTCTCAGCAGAGCAAGATATCTCAGTTAACTCTTTTAGGCCTTGCTCTCATTTGACCTCATATGACTTCCCCTCAAGGTCTTTCACCATTGCCCTCTTTTGGACACTCTCTAATAGCTTAATATCTTTCTTACATTGCGGTGACCAAAACTGCACACAATATTCAAGGTGAGACTGCACCAGTTCAGAGTACAGCAGGACAATCACCTCCCTCAACCAACTGGTGATGCTGTGACTGATGCACCTGGGGACACAGTTGGCCCTCCTGGCTGCCAGAACACTGTTGACTCATATTCAACTTGTTGTCAACCAGGACCCCCAGGTTCCTTTCCACAGCACTGCTTTCAAACATCTCATTCCCCAGTCTGTATGTACATCCAGCGTTGCCCCATCTGAGGTGCAGAATCTGGCACTTTCCCTTGGAGAACTTCATATGGTTGGTGATTACCCAGTCCTCTAATTTGCTGAGGTCTCTCTTCAAGGCCTCCCTGCCTTTGGGGAAGTATCATAGGTTTGAAAAGAGATGTTGGAATTTTTCCCAATTCGCTCCTCCCCGTTTTCCCCCATCTGTTTCTTCTGGGATGGGGTGGGGGTGGAGCAAAGCTGCACGTGCTGGGCAGCGTGGGAGTGGGGGGGAAGGGCAGGTGCTCAGGGAAACCGTGGTGGCTGCAGGGAGGGCAGAGAGACTCCTTTGTTCAGGGGCCTTTGGGGTTTGGTCTGGGACTGGACAGAGCAGGAGCCCAGTTTTTGGCTGCCTCCTTCTCTTTTCCTGAGAGGAAGTTTTCTTTCCCCATGGGACACCTTACAGAGGATGACTGAGAAAAAGAGACTGACCCATCTCAGAGCAAGGCATTCTGCTTTCAAGATTGCCTGTGGGAAAAGGACTTTTTTTTCATTGCTGGCTGCGAGCACACATGGCTGCCAGCAGCTTTTGAACTGCTGGGACAGTCCTGTCTTTCCCCCTCCCCCCTCCCCAGGTTGCCACGGGTTTCTCCCCTCCCACCCACCTGGGGAATTGGGACTTTGTTTTGTTTCTTCTGAAAGTTTTTGATTGCACCATGCATTGTTTATTCAGATTTTGTTAATAAAAAGCTGTTTCTTTCACTTTTTCACACTTCCACCTGAAGTTGCTTAATTTCCAAGTTGTAATCTTGTTAAACTAAGACAGGAAGTAAACAGCTCCTCCCAGTTTTGTGTCATCTGCAAACTTGCTTAGTATCCCTTCCAGTCCTGTGTCCAAGTAATTTATGAAGATGTTGAAGAGCACTGGGCCTAGAATGGAGCCCTGCAGAACCCCTCTAGTGACAGGTTGCCAGTCTGATGTTATCCCATTCACTATTACCCTCTGTGCCCAATCTGTGACCCAATTGCTCACACACCACGTGATGTGTTTATCCAGCTATGTGCTGGACATTTTGTCCAGACGGATCCTGTGAGAGACAGTATCAAAAACTTTACTGAAATCCATAAAGATTACATCGCCTGGCTTCCCTTGATCAACTAGGTGTGTTACCTTGTCAAAAGGAAATCAGATTGGATAAGCTGGACTTTCCCCTCATGAAGCAGTACTGGCTGTGACCAATGGTTGCATTGTCTTTCAGATGTTTTTCAATATGTCCCAGAATAATCTTGTCCATAACTTTACCAGGGACTGAAGTGAGACTGACAGGCCTGTAGTTTCTGGGGTCCTCCTTCTTGCCCTTCTTGAAAATCTGGACAATGTTCTCCAGCTTCCAGTCAACTGGGACCTCTCTGGATTCCCAAGACTGCTAAAAAATCAAGAGAGATTTCAGTTAGCTCTTTGAGAATCCTGAGATGAATCCCATCAGACCCCATAGATTTGTAGGGATCCAGTTGGAGCAGTAGATCCTGCACAAATTTATGGTTGACTAGGAGTTGATCATTCTCACAGTCATGGTTCTCCAGCTCAGGGCACTGACACCCTGCTTGGTCTGGCATCCGTGTTGAAGTCAGAGGCAAAGAAAGCATCAAACATCTCTGCTTTGTCTCTGTCCCTGTTTGTGAGATGACCATCCTCATCCTGTAATGGACCAATGATATTTCTTTAATGCCTATTTCCCTTGTTGCCTAAACGGCTGTGGAGGAAAAAAAAGACTCCAGGACAAATTAGGTAGGAGATAAGCCCCCAGGCTTCCAGGAACACCACCACTGTGCGCTCCCGAATACAGGTGTTTACAATTTTTATAATGATTTTCACCCAATCCCCATCTGGCCACTGCCCAGGTTCTACCCCCCAACACACCTCTTGAGAATTGAGTCTGGGAGTGTTTTGGGACCCCCTTTTCTTCATCTTCCTCAGAGCATGTACTGTTCTTGGAGGCCTTCCAGAGTCCTAGGCCTGAAGGTTGTTGCGTCTATGGCTATATCTTCTTGTGCAGATTTTAGAGTGTTCCCTACAATTCTACCTTGAAAATGAGACTAAACAGACCAGTGGAATTTAGGGGATTGATATGGAAATGGGTAACAGGGTTTACTATGTGTGGTTGGTGTGTTAAAGAGTAAAGGAATAATGTATTGCTACTTTAAAATCTACATTTACTATATAACTACTTCTAAAATCTACAAAATTTAAAAAATCAAAATTCCAAGGTATCAGTCCCCCCTTTAGAGACTGGACAAAACTCAAAGATTTTGTCCAATCTCTACTTCTTACATCTAATCCTTTTCAAAAGAGATGACCAACATCTACAACACTGGTTCATGCAATGAGCTATTATACAAACACTGATTATGTACATTACTAATAGAAACAGTTGTTTTATCCAGGTCCAGTTCGGTAACCATGAAGTAAGCTTGTGGAGAGTGTCTCCCAAACCCAGTGAGGCATTGTCCAGAGATACATGATGTAGAATTTTGGTTTGGTTCCAAATTGCAACCGAATTCATACTGCAAATTCAGCAGTCACTTTCACAAAGAATATTAGGTGCATTTTACTAAAGCCAAATGTAAATTCGTCTCTAAACTTAATTCATAGTTACTGATTGTACAGATAACACGCACAGTAGAAACAGTCTATGCCACATCATCTTCGTCTGAGTCAGATCCTGCTTTGCTGATTGTTCTAGGAGTTTAAGCTTTCTTCACTCTTGAGTAATGAAACCACGGTCCTTTGCCAGCAACTTTGACAGCAGTGAGGGAAGTCAGCAGGACTTGGAATGGTCCTCTCCGCTTTTGGCTCGCAGCGGGTCACTGTCTCACCATTTGATGTAGACCCAGTCTCCTGGTTGGAATGGATGAGCAGCGGTGTCCAATCCTATGGGTCTGGAAAGTTCAACGAATTTCTGGGGCTTCTGTAAAGTAGAGCCTAAAGCAATCAAATACTTTTGTAAATCACCTTTTCCTCTTGTGTGAATGTCCCCTGGATTGTGCAGAGCCTGGTATGGTCTTCCATACAATATTTCATAAGGACTTATGTTATCCGTCCACCTTGGCTGGATGCAAATCCTCAGCAGAGCTAGAGGCAAAACCTGAACCCATGACATGGATGTTTCCTGACAAATTTTACCAATTTGCATTTTAAGAGTGCCATTCATGAGTTCGACTTTGCCACTTGCCTGAGGTCTATAGGGAGTGTGAAGGTCCCATACAACTCCTAGGACACGACATACTTCTTTCACTATTTCTGCAATGAAATGTGTCCCTCTGTCTGATGACATTCCCAGAGGAACTCCAAACCTTGGAATTATGTGATTAAGCAAAGTTTTTACCACTTCCCTTCCTGTGTTAGTACGACACGGGTAAGCTTCAGGCCATCCACTGAAAGCGTCAACCAGTACCCTTATGTATTTGTACCCTTCCCTTAGTGATAACAGCAAAATCTATTTGCCAATCATCTCCGGGAAGGTTCCCAGCTTTTGTTACTCCTAACAGCATCCTCTTGGTTGTATCAGGGTTGTTCTGCTTGCAGATTTCACACTTACCTACTATGGATTTCACAACTTCAGTCATACCTGTCCCTATCACTACCTTCTTTAGGTGTTTGGGAAGGTTCTCTATTCCCCAGTGGGTAGCCTCATGTTCCTGTAGAGCTATTTCCCTTAGGAGTGGGGGTGTGACCACAACCTGTCCTGTTGATGTAACAGCCCACCCACTTTCTTTGATTTCAGCTTTAAAGGATTTAATTAATTGGTGGTCTTTCTCATCATATTTTGGGTGTACCCTGTCAAATCAATTTCTTTCTGTGGTATTACTGCTAGAATGCCTTTTTCTGCAGCCCCTTTCACTGCCTGGTCAGCAAAATGATTTCCCAATTCGGGTATTGTTTTCCCCTTCTGATGAGCTCTGCAATGCATAATAGATACCTTTTCTGGTTTCGAAATACTTTGAAGGAGTGCATGGATTTGGTCGGCATGTTTAATCCCACTGCCTTGGGCGGTTAATAACCCTCTCTCTTTCCAGATGGCTCCATGGGCATGTACCACACTGAATGCATACTTAGAATCTGTCCAGATATTCACTTTCTTACCTTCGCTTGGCTCTAGAGCTCTTGTCAGTGCAATCAGTTCTGCTTTTTGGGATGACACATCGGTTGGCAAGGCCTTCGCCTCAGTTACCTCGTCTTTGGTTGTCACAGCATACCCTGTCATCCATTTTCCATCCCACATGAAGTTGCTTCCGTCTGTGTACAGTTCCCAGCTGGGTTTTCCAGAGGCACATCCTTCAGGTCTGGTCTGCTGGAATAAGTCTCCTCGATGGCCTGTAAACAGTCATGCTCAGGCATACTGTCAGTCAATGTTGTGGAGAGAAACATAGCAGGATTTACAATAGATGTTGTTTTCAGGGTAACATCATCCTGTTCCAACAACACAGCTTGGTACTTAAGCATTCTGCTAGGGGAGAGCCAGTGGCCCCCCTTTTGCTCAAGCACAGCTTGGACTGCATGGGGTACATACACGACAATGCGCTGTCCCAGGGTGAGTTTCCAGGCCTCTTGGATCAAGATAACAGTCGCTGCCACAGCCCTCAAACACCCCGTCCATCCTTGGCTGATACTGTCTAGCTGTTTGGAGAAGTAGGTCACTGCCCTTCGCTGGTTTCCCAGGGTCTGGGACAGTACCTCCAGAGCAACATTTATGTGAACAGTTCAAAAGGTTTGGTTAGGTCTGGTAGTCCCAGTGCTGGGGTTGACAATAAAGATTGTTTCAGTTGTTTAAATGCAGCTCTGATCTCATCTGTCCACGTCAAAACTCCTTTCTTGACTGTTTTCAGCCCTCCATATAGGGGTTTGACTAGCTATCCACAGGTGACACCATCCCATCATTCCTAGAAAAACCTGCATTTCTCGCTGTCAT
This sequence comes from Empidonax traillii, assembly GCF_003031625.1. Classification (NCBI taxonomy): domain Eukaryota; kingdom Metazoa; phylum Chordata; class Aves; order Passeriformes; family Tyrannidae; genus Empidonax; species Empidonax traillii. Next base: position 151,935 of record NW_020956320.1, on the reverse strand, counting down.
AGTTCTGATTTCAGCAAGGAATTTTTCTTTCCCTTCCCCCCTGCGTGTGTGCTCTGTAGATGAGCCATCAGGTGAACAAAAGAATCGACCTGGTCAATAATGGCAGAGAGATTACTCTCCTAGCAACGAAGGGGGAGGAGTTGGGGAGGGCTACTGGGGTGTGTAACTGGAAGGGGGTGGAGGCTGGGGGGGAGCTCGGTCTCTCTGCCGGGAGGGGCGCGGTTGCGGGCTGCAGTCACTGCCGGGTTTCTTTGTCTCTTTCCTGTTGGAGGGGAGTTTTTGCTGTTGCTCTCGGCTTAGCTGTTGCTGGCTGCAGGCCCTGCTTACAACGGACCCCAATCAGCTGAAGTTCGTGAGTTTTCTTCCATTGGGAGAACTTTCTGTTTTATTACTGTTGTTTTCCCTTCCCCTTCTCTCCCCCCCCCCCACCTGGCGGCAACCAAGGATCTCACAGCGCTGCCTGGTGACAGGCACTGGACATTACGAGTTCTTCTCCTCCAGTGATCCAACAGTGCCACCTGGTGACTACTATAGGACACTACAAGTTCTGCACCTTCAGTAACCCAACAGCGCCACCTGGTGAATGGTACAGGACATTACAAATTTTGCATCTCCAGTGACCCGACGGTGCCCCCTGCTGACTGGATTTCTAGGATTTTCTCCTGTTGATCTTGTAGTTTTGTAGCTATGGTAGTGAGGTTATTGACCAAGGTCTCTACGGAGGAAACACGGGCTTGTAGTGATTCTTGGACCATACCGTCGTACATCTGAAGTTTATTTGCTATAAGTGCCACTGGCTCACTCTTTTCCCCAGCCTCCAGTGATGTCAGGTAACTGATGGCCCCATATGTATGAAGGTCCACCACATGTATGGTGTACATCTAACCTTGTCAGGATCGTGATTAGCTTGTATATCCCTTCTAAACAGTACCTCCAACAGTGCCATTTCCCTCAGGCGTCGGATTCCCTCCTCCATGGTATTCCAGCTCTTTGCAAAATGGTCTCTCTGCAAGACCTTTCTGTAAACAAACCTCTCTCACACAGCATCCAGTAGCCGTGCCCATAAAGACAGGGGCTTTGATTCTCTCACAAATGCCTCTTCAATGCCCACATCCTGGGCAATAGATCTCAAGAACCTTGCTTCACTGCCATCAAGGTTTATGGCATCACCTGTGGAGTCCCAAACTCGGATCATCCAGGTCAGTATGGGCTCATTCGGTTGACGAATGACATCTGCCTGTAATTTCCGGAGGTTGTCATACGATAAGGACTCAGTAATGATTTCTGGCTCCGGGTTGGCTGTCTGTGAGGGTCCTGCCTCCCCATCATCATCAACTGGGCAGGCTGATTTGGTCTTATATTTCCTCTTTTGGATAGGGGCAACCTCCATTGACTTGTTTGGTCCCTTGGAACTGACCTTATCTGGAGTCACCCTTGAATCAGACCTCTCATTTTCATCTTTTCCTTTTCCCTGTGAGGGCTGCACCATACCGAGCACCTTTTTTTAGGTAACAGATAAAGCCCCACATGCATCTGCCACCTGACTCTCTATGGGTTTACCAAGACCTCTCTCCCTCAAAGCTGTTATTATCTGTATAGGGTCTAGGAGTTGTTCGAGAGCGAACTTCCACTTTGTAGGAACTGAACCACTTTCTAGAAATTTACCCATAAACTCCCATGGCCCATGCCATTTGAGTTTTTCCACCCCTGGGACTGGCTTCTGTGCCCGTTCCTGGTAAATCCTGGCCCTAACTACGAATATTAGATATGACACTGTGGCACAAGCTTGCACGAGAAGCCTAAAAAATAAAACGTCTCTTACATTTAAAGAGAGTTTAAATTTCTCAGAGGCCATTGTATTGGAACCAAAGGGAAAATGTATGAAGGGTTGGACAAATATACCCCCCTGTGTTTCTCCATAGGGATAGGTGTCATTATCCTTAAAACCCCAAAGGAGACAGTGTAGGCTAGAGCAGTAATATATCCGTGAGAACATATCCCGAAGGAAAATAACAGGTGCTGACTTTGCGATGTCATAAAACCAGTGTGAGATCTCAAACATAGTTATTGCAATGAGGGTCATAGTGTCTGAGCTGAAAAACATCGACAGGTGGAACATAGATTTTGGTATAACTATATACCACAGAAAAGCAGCGAGCTTAGACTTCATGGTACCTACAGGTTCACAAACATGTATAAAGTCACACAAGGGCAGTTATTCCTTTTCCACTTTTCCTCTCTCAGGCCCCACGTTGGTCGCCAACATGTCCCAGTTTTAATGGGACAAGGGTCTTTTGCTGAGGATGGATTAGGAGGAAAAGACCCAAACTTCCTTTTCTAAGTAATTATAAATCCAAAATTAAGAGTCTCCGATTGAAGGAAAACAAATTAAGGAAAAGGGAAAACAAAAAATTAACAGCCCTTTATTAAAAGGTATGTGTGTATTAACAGAAACACGAAAAAACCAAGTAAAACAACCAATCAATACTCCTATACCCACCAATAACCCCCTTCAAGAACAAAACAGATAAATCGGCAAAAGGAAAATTTAAATAGTTCCATTTTTAGCACCCTTTAGTGCAGTTCCAGCCACAGTCAGCAGGAGGTGCCGTTGGGTCACTGGAGATGCAAAATTTGTAATGTCCTGTACCATTCACCAGGTGGCGCTGTTGGGTTACTGAAGGTGCAGAACTTGTAGTGTCCTATAGTAGTCACCAGGTGGCACTGTTGGATCACTGGAGGAGAAGAACTCTTAATGTCCAGTGCCTGTCACCAGGCAGCGCTGTGAGATCCTTGGCTGCCGCCAGGTGGGGGGGGGGGGGGAGAGAAGGGGAAGGAAAAACAACAGTAATAAAACAGAAAGTTCTCCCAATGGAAGAAAACTCACGAACTTCAGCTGATTGGGGTCCGTTGTAAGCAGGGCCTGCAGCCAGCAACAGCTAAGCCGAGAGCAACAGCAAAAACTCCCCTCCGACAGGAAAGAGACAAAGAAACCCGGCAGTGACTGTAGCTTGCAGCCGCTCCCCTCCCGGCAGAGAGACCGAGCTCCCCCCCAGCCTCCACTCCCTTCCAGTTACACACCCCAGTAGCCCTCCCCAACTCCTCCTCCTTCGTTGCTAGGAGAGTAATCTCTCTGCCATTATTGACCAGGCCGATTCTTTTGTTCACCTGATGACTCATCTACAGAGCACACACGCAGGGGGGAAGGGAAAGAAAAATTCCTTGCTGAAATCAGAACTATGACACAATTCAACTAGAGAAAAAGGAACTTTTATCAAAACTGGACCCTGGTTGCTCATGGGTTGCCTTAAGGGAGCTTCTATTGCAGGTTTTTCCTTTTTTGCCCTTTTTCTCCTAGTCACGGGGCTGGGATCTGACAGAGCTTCCCGTACTCTTCTTCTCCTTGTCTTTGGTCTTACTACAAGTGGTTTCTCTTCCCCTTCCCACGAGTTATCGTTTGATTCATCCTCAGAGACTTCTGTGCCTGTATCAGTAAAATCAATATCCCGAGTTTTAACGTTTGCACTCGAGGAGTCAAAAGGGGGAAGATCCCACCTTTGCCTCCTGTCGGCAGCTGAGACTGACTTGTTTCTTTTTAATCTGCTCCTCCCCCGATGATGTGCTTCCAAGCCCTGGTTCCCCCCTTCCGCAGTAGTATCAGGACGTGCTGACGAGGTGGGGGGGGGTCCTTCATGGAGGAGTTAGAGGGTCCTATGTCACCCAGGGCAGGGACCCTGGCTGCAGACACTGTCCCTGCTCCTCCTCCCACAGTCTCGAGGTCTGAACCTCCTGTCCCTGTTGCCACGGCAACCGCACCTGCACTTGTCGCCCCGGAGCAGCCCAGGCGGGGGCCGCCACCCCCTCACCTTCACCAGCAGAGCCTGCGACCCCAGCCTGGACCGGCGCTGCCAAACCGGCTGGCGCCAGAGCTCCCGATGCAGCTGGGGCAGAGGCTGCCCCGGTCCCCGCCGCTCCTGGGGGTCAGACAACACCTGGAGGGGCACCAACTCGTCCCGCCACTGCCCCCGGAGCTCCTGAAGTGACCGGACCCGGTACCACAGATCCAGCCAGCCCTGCCAAACTGGCAGGACCCGCTCCAGGGGCTATCCTCACTCCTAATGGACCTACACCTACTGCACCCGCGGTCGGAACCAGGAGGGGTCCTGGGTTTGCTATTCTCATATCTGGGGGAATTGAAAGGTCCAATTCTTCATTTCCAGGGCTTTCAATATTGATTTGACTGATAGGATCACGCTTAACAAGATTATTCTCTTCTTTTTTCTCCTCTAATGCCATTTCTGGGAGTTCTGTTTGTATCTGAACTTTATCTCTCTTATATTCCTTTCTCAATTTCAGACGGGTTAAGAAAAAAATAAAATAGCTCTGCATAATGCAACTCAGACCACCTTTCCTCCATATGAAGGATTGTCATAAGATGCAGCACTGTAATGATCTCAAAAGAACCAAATTTTGGCCACGCTAATCCTCTAATTTACCTGCTGCAAGGCCAAACATCCATAGAGAGTCTAGTTAGCTCCTGCCTTTTTAAAGATGTTTCAGGGTCAGTTAAATCATCCCAATACCGTAAAACCAAAGCAAGGGGTGTCCCCTTTGGAATTTTTTCTTTAGTTTGTACACATCCCATATTAGCAAACAACAGACGAGAAAAACAACAGATCTAAGCCTAGAACTCACAGCCTCACATACACTGTGTAGGCTCTCTATTCAAACACCACCAGGTTCAGGCAGAAGGCAGTGTTTCAACATGGGAAGATGTCCTCCTCCTTTTGTGGCCATGCCTGGTCAACACAAAACACAACACCCTCCTGCCTGCCCTAACTGAAACTTCCTGGCAGTTCCACTGCTCACCCCAGCAAAAATCCCTTTGCCAACAGACTGAGAAAACACCGACTCTTGCAACTTTTTGGCCCAAGTCCAAGTCTCCCTTCCCAGTCCCACCATATTCCCTAGCCCTGGGGAAAACTCCTTCCCACAGCTGCTAATTAAAATTCTCTAGGAGTTTTTCCTTATCTTACCTCCATGTGCGGTTCCAAGAAGCTGGGGTCCCAGAGATCGGAGCAGGAATTCTGCAAAATATGCCAGTTGAGGAAGAAATCCCTGCAAAACGGAATGTCCCCCATTCCAGAGGAGTCACAGGTCCTGATGTTCCCCGTGCGAGCCACCAAAACTGTTGCCTAAAAGGCTGTGGAGGAAAAAAAAGACTCCAGGACAAATTAGGAAGGAGATAAGATAGGGATGCAAAGGCTTTAATGAGCCCCCAGGCTTCCAGGAACACCACCACTGTGCACCCCCGAATACAGGTGTTTACAATTTTTATAATGATTTTCACCCAATCCCCGTCCAGCCACCGCCCAGGTTCTGGGAATTGAGTCTGGGAGTGTTTTGGGACCCCCTTTTCTTCATCTTCCTCAGAGCATGTACTGTTCTTGGAGGCCTTCCAGAGTCCTAGGCCTGAAGGTTGTTGCGTCTATGGCTATATCTTCTTGTGCAGATTTTAGAGTGTTCCCTACAATTCTACCTTGAAAATGAGACTAAACAGGCCAGTGGAATTTAGGGGATTGATATGTGAATGGGTAACAGGGTTTGCTATGTGTGGTTGGTGTGTTAGAGTAAAGGAATAATGTATTGCTACTTTAAAATCTACATTTACTATATAACTACTTCTAAAATCTACAAAATTTAAGAAATCAAAACTCCAAGGTTTCACCCTTAATGTATTTGAAAAAGTCTTTTCATTGTTCCCCCCCATTTCTGACCAGCTTCAAGTCTAGTTGAGCTTTGGTTGCATAATTTTTCTCCCTACAGTGGCATGCAGCATCTCTGAATTCTTCCCATGTCACTTGACCTTGCTTCCACTGGGCATACACCTTCCTTTTTTGCCTTATGTCCAAGAGAAGATTCCTGTTCATCCAAGCTGTCCTTCTGCCTCACCTGCTTGACTTTGGACATTTGGGAATTGCCTGCTCCTGTGCCCTTAGGAGGTAATGTTTGAAAAAGCACTGATGGACCCCAGCACCTGCAAAAACATTTTCCCAGGGGACCTCACTGACTAGTTCCCTGAGCAACCTGAAGTATGCTCTCCTCATGTCCAGAGTTGAGGTTTTGCTGGCACTTTTCATCCTGCCAACAGAGATTTTAAACTCTGTTTCGTGGTTGCTGTGGCCAAGAGAGCCACCAATCTCCACTTTGCCCACAAGTTCTGCTCTGTTGACAAACAGTAGATCAAGGAGAACATCTTTCTGAGTCGGCTCCCTTAGGGCCATAAAGTTGTCATCCAGGTGTTTTAGGAACCTTCTGGCCTGGGTTGTACCAGTTGTGTGATGCTCCCAGTTAATTTCTGGCAAGTTGAAGTCCCTCATAAAGACAAGGGCAGTTGACTTGGAAGTGTCCCTTAGTTCCTCAAAGAGTAATTCATTAGTGTCATCCTCCTGGCTGGGAGGTCAATAGTAGACTCCCACGATGACATCCACATTATTTGTTTGCCCCTTGTCCTAGTTACAGGGGCTGGGGCCAGTTTATCACTATGTGGGTATAACTAAAACTGTGTATTTTACACCCTATGTGTCATTTCTAATGGACTGTTAATAAATGCATTGTTTGCAGCAGCTGCCCAAGGCACATCTGACACCTCAGGCTACAAGCTGGGTGCTAAAGAAACCCTGTAAAGCAGGGAAATATTCTTTTGTTTTCACACCAATGACTCAGCTGTGATAACTCCCCTCTGAGGAAGCATTAACACCTTCCCACCCAGCCTGAGGGGTCATCTCTGCTAGTGGGACACAATGGGCTGGCATAATAGGCAGCTGCAACACCTAGACCACCAAAGATTCCAAAAAATATCCCATGACTCACTGAGTTAAATCACCCATTGTGAAACTCCCCACCCTGGGGGAGGTACTGGGCATTCCCACCTGAACTTGAGCATATACAAACTTCGGGTTTTGGGACTTCTGGTACCACTTGTCAGGTCCAGAGGAGGACCAGAACTTCAACAGAACTGCGATCATCATCTGGACCAACAGGTTTTCTTTTCCTTTTACTTTGCACCCAGGAGGACCACGTGGTGCTTTGTTCTTGTTCCAGGGTGCTGTGTTATACATCTGTTTTTGTGGGTTAAAACCAGTTTTTCTCTGTATCATTGTATTTATTGTAATCTTTTTAGTAAATTGTAGCTCTGACTTGTAATCTCTCTTGAGTTGGGTTCATTTCTTCCACCGGGTTACTTTTAAACCAGCACACCCATTGAATCTTACCCAGAGGCTCTCAACTGTGCCATTGCCAACTGTGAGCTCCATACATTCTAACCCTTCTATTACATACAGTGCCACCCCTCCACCTCTTCTGCCCTGCCTGTCCCTTCTGAAGAGCCTGTAACCATCCAACAGGGCGCTCCAGTCAGAGGTCCCATCCCACCACGATTTCACTTATGCCACTGATGTTAAATCTCTGGGACTGGGCCAAAGCTTCAAGCTCCTCTTGTTTGTTCCTCATGATGCATGCATTGGTGTAGAAACATTTCAGGTGTGGTACATTGTAGCCAATATCTTGTGAAGCAGAGAGAAGGATCCCATTAGTGCTTGGTTGCTCATGTTTTGGCACATCATCCAATTGCTCATTATTGGTGAGTCTAGTTTTGTCCCCTTCCCCCTTCCAAGCTAGTTTAAAGCTCTGTCAACAAACTCCACTAGCTCCTGTGCTAGAACTCTTTTTCCCCTCTTGGATAGGTGCATCCCATCAGGTGTCAGTAAACCAGGTGTTGAGTAGATCATCCTGTGGTCAAAAAACACAAAATTTTTCCAATTACACCAACCTTGGAACCACTCATTGACCTCATAGATCTGCCTATTCTTAGCAATATTATTCCTTGTTACTGGAAGAATCGATGATTCTGTGCTCCTGATCCTTCTACCAATCATCCCAGGGCCCTGAAATCTCCTTTGATTGCCCTTGGACTTCTCTTTGTTATTTCATCGCTGACAGTTTGAACAACCAGTAACGGATTGTAATCAGAGTGCCTTACTAGACTGGAGAGTTTTTCGGTAATGTCCCTTACCTGAACCCCTGGGAGACGGCAGACCTCCCTGTGAGTTGGGTCATGTCTGTAGCAATAATATTAATATAATAAATAAAGGGTCCTAGGGACTGGAGAGACACCAATGTGGTGTATAGCAAAAGAGATCCTTTATTGAAAGAGACAAAAGCTTAAATAGAAGTTTCAAATGGTAACACGTCATAACATGTGACCTTCTTAGCCAATCCTAAACAATCATTCCACTGTACATGTGTGATAGAGTACTTTAAGAACTATAACTCCCAGGATGTCTTACTGGCACCCATCCTGTAACGCGAAATTCCATATCTCCCATCTTTATTGCAACAAGATACAGAATAGTGCAATTTTAAAATCCTTTAGTTAACTATCTTTTAACAAAACATTTTTCATTTGACAAAGTAACTTTATTACTTGTATTACCTTATGAACTTGCAAATTGCAGCAAGTATTTACTTAAACCTTATTTACCTAAGGGTTTTATGCAACTAACAAAGACTTTATTAAACAAAAACCTTATTTATCTAAGGGTCTCATACAATTGGGTAGAACAAAAACTTTTATTATGTGAGGATCTATATATAACTGGGGAAAACTTACTTTTATTTCAAGAAAATAAGGGTTAGGGGAGGAACGTCTTGTTCTCAGCTGTCCTCTCTTAGGGTGATGTGGCAGAGGTAGTTTTTGTTGTGGCATAAGGTGCATTTTGGTTCATGTACATTCATATGTTCACACAATCTCTCTCTCACTCGTTCTGGCGACCGCCTCAATCTCTCCTCATTCATGCATACCTGTAATCGTTATTTTGTCTTTATTTTTCAGCCACACATTTTAGATTTTTAGTAGTAATTGGTCATGAGCTTGTCTGTTTGTCATTTCTGGTATTCATGTTCAACAACTGTACCTGCTTTAAAAGAGAATTAGTATAAAGAATATATAGGTTTAACAAATTTAAATGAGATCTGTTTTGATCCAACACCTGCTTATGTGCATGCATATTCTCTTTTTTGTTTTGAACACTGAAAGTTAATGAATTCAAAGATATAATACTGGTAAGTAACATCTGCATTTCTGAGTTTGTACCTAGAAAAATGAATACATTAGTTACTATTACAATTTGTTAACACAGCTTGAAATCCAGTGTCTTCTGTGGGAAGTCAGTTTAAGTTGGTCATTCTAAGTCGTCTCTGGCTGCTGAGGTGTAGGCAGTCTTCAACTTTTGTCTAATTGCTTCTTCTAGTTGCTCTTCACCTTTAATAAAAAGCTTGCAATTTTGTTATTAATAGTTCAGTCAGTTTAAAGTGATTATTGTGGCAGAAATAGATATGAGTTAGGTAATTTCATAGTTTTTTTGCAGTTGAAGGCTTAATGATGATTTTTTGTTGATATTGTATACACTTTTTTGGTATAACAGAATATTTGCATGTATTAATTAATACAAAATATAAATTCTTAAAGATGCTAATTACATTACTTAAACAAGATAGTTATAACAGTTAAACCTATGTAGATGCATTTAAGAACTTAACAATTTCAAGAAACATTTAGCAATTTTTACCTAATTTAAAGAAAGCTACAGGGGAGTTAGAAACTTTTAAAACATATTAAAAAGGTATTGTTGAAATTTTTCTCTTTTATCAGCATAAACACATAGCTAAAGGCAGTTCTTGTAGGGAAAAACATTTCAGGGAAAAACTTTTCAAGGAAGTCTTGTTCATTACAATTTTCATTAAATGAGTTTAATGCTTTGTAGAGGATATGTGTTTGCCCAGTTTGGAAAAACTGAACTAAATAGAGGGATTTAGGTCAAAGGATATTTATTATTCAAAGGTTCTAGGTTGATTTCTAAATGGAGGTTTTATAGAACTGAGAGGGTCTTTTTTTTTTTCTTGGCAAAAACTGACTTTGCTGAATAAGATAACTTGGAATTAGGCATTTAAATAAATTATTCTACACAAAAAAATTTTCTAGTAATTTCTAAAGACTTGTCTGTAAAACATATAATAACGAAATGGTGTTACACTAGGTTTGTATGTTTGTTGGTGCAGCTAGTACAGCTAGTTCTGGCACTAACTGCTTTGTTTCAGCACTTTCCATGGGGGGGGGGGGCAGTCACCCTTCCCCCCGGGAGTCCTGGTGCTGGTTACGGCTGTCGAGTTTTGGCTTGGCACGGTGCCGCACTGCACCACCCCGAGCCACACTGCTGGTCGTGCAGCTGTAGCAATACAGAATTTTACAAGTGGTTTCGATTTCGCTTTGCTTGACTTGCACTGCTGCCATGAGCTCTGGTTACAATGCCGCATTGGAACTTTGGCGTAAACCTGCGTCACTGCTTCTGCATTGCCGCGGATGACCCGCCATGCCGCATGCAGCTCCATGGAGCCCCGTGCTGTGCACAGTTTCACACCGCACGCCCTCTCGGTCTTTACCAGCATCACACCACCACCTCGGTGCACACCCCGCAGCCGCCTGCATTGCCTCCATGTGCCGCTGCGCTACCTGTTCTTGGTCTGCTCTGCCGTTGCTGCCGAGAGTTCCACCAGCCCCGCACTCCGCACCTGCCACTGGCGCCGTCCTTCTGATGCCGAATTTTTGCCCCAATCGAGCATAAAAGACTACTTAGAGACAAAGTTTCATGCTCTAAGCAGGAGGTATTTTATTTGCAACGTGTTGGAGAGTCCCAGGTAGCCCTGGACAAAAGACTCTGTCGAGTATAATTAGTATAACATATTTATACAGTTTTGAGTGTGAGTTACAACATCTTTTGCATGCATATTCATTAAATTGCAACATCTACTAGTAATATTCATATATAGGCGGAGTCTGGGCGGAGTCTTCAATTTGGGGAGGTTTTTGGGTGGGAGTTCCTGTTGCCTTCCTCCGGGCAGTGGTCGACTGGTAGGTCTTCCTCGCTTGTAAACTCTTGAACTTTCTTCATACCTTTTCCTTTTAAGGTAGTTTTGGCAGGCATAATAGAGTCAAGTTGTCTTTTTGGCTCAATCTAGGATTTGCTGAGTTGTAATCTTTTTAAAGAATGCTGCTATCTTTTGAGGAATGCTCTATCTAGTCAGTATATGCCCTAATCTTCAGCCAATTTTATCACTCCTTCTATAGTTTCTGGTTTCCTAATGCTAGGGTTATGAAATTTCTTTTACAATTTTGTTTTAACCTCTTATTTCTCAGAGACTGTTTTAATATTAGTGGCTTCACTTCTCTGCTTGCGGCGCCTGTGGACACCCCTCACAGTTCTGCGCCACCACTGTTTGCACGCTGCTGCCCATGACCCACACACCCCACAATGCCCAAGCCCTGCGCCCTCCTGTAGAACCGCCGTCACTCCCTTCAACTTCGCGCCACGCACTCCGCGGGTGCCACTCCACTCTGCGCCTTTTTTGAACATCGCGCTGTTGACGTTTGTAAGCACAGCAGTTGTTACTCAGTTACAGGCTCTCAGTGCAAATTATGTTCCCCGCATGCCTCTAGAGAAGCACCCTACAAGATGACCACAAGACAGGAAGAGAAGGTACCACTTTCTGCTCTCGGCATGGGTAAAATGCCCAAGTTTGGCATGGCTACCGCTTGTCTATAACTTTGCAATGGCTTGGGGACTCAAAGTCTGTCCCCTTCCAACAACCAAAAAACTCGTGACACACGCCCTCCTCCCGAAACCCACGCATCCATGAAAATTCGACCCAAAAAGACATATTTTGGGGCTTTTCTTCCATGTTCTCAGCGCTCCCATCTGGTATTTCGTGGAGTTTCATGCTCGCTAAGGTTTGGAGAGGGGGGAAGATTTAAAGTTTTTCTCCATAGATGCATTTGAGTTCTTTTGGGAGGTTTTTAAAGTGTCCACTTTTTTTATCCTTTCTTTTTCTCTGTTTCTCCATTTTTCTTGCCAAGCAGTTTTAGTAAGGATTCTGATTAACAGAAATCCTAGTACAGTTACTTTTATCAATTTTAAAAGTCCAGTTACTTTATCTTTGTTAATTTGTCCCCAAAGTCTCCTTAATATTAAGCTTAAGGCTTTTGCATTTTCCTCTAATTCACGTGAATTAGTAGTTCCCATTTTTCGACCTCTCACTTGGGACACAGATGCAACTTTTTCTTCTTACTTCTCGAAAGCTTCTCTCTTCAAATATAGGAGTTGTTCCTACCATCACAGGCTTTTTGTGTGCACTTTTTCTCCAAGCTCATCTGCAGTTTTTCCTGCCAAGGCCCATCAAAGGTTTTTTCTTCACTCTGGTACCTGGCGTTCTTTGTTTTTTTCCAGCAAGTGTTCATCAGTGCTAATTTAGCTTGGTATCTAATGCTTTCTGTACCTTTTCCCTGATTCAGGGTGCCATATGTAGCAATAATATTAATATAATAAATAAAGGGTCCTAGGGACTGGAGAGACACTAATGTGGTGTGTAGCAAAAGAGATCCTTTATTGAAAGAGACAAAAGCTTAAATAGTAGTTTCAAATGGTAACACGTCATAACATGTGACCTTCTTAGCCAATCCTAAACAATCATTCCACTGCACATGTGTGATAGAGTACTTTAAGAACTACAACTCCCAGGATGCCTTACTGGCACCCATCCTGTGCGAAACTCCATACATGCCTGCATATCAGGCCCTCTGTTCCCCTCAAGAAGGGTGTCTCCTATTACAACTACCCTTCTTTTCCTGTTAACCGAGAAGGTCGTGATGCGGTGTACAAGTGGTGTTGTTTTAGGAGGCCCCTCTTCCCCAGAAGGACCTTCACCCACCTCATCAGTTGTCTGACCTTCCAGAGCCTAATGCCTGTTGTAGAAGGTACTGGCCCTACCTGTCAAATTTTAAGAAGGGGGAGGAACCTTCCTCCTTCAAAATGTAATAGTAATAGTTATTGTCATTATTATTGTTTCTGTTGCCTTGAGTTGTGTCAAAGATTTATTATACAATGAACAGTAGGAGTTCAAGTGTTGAGAGCCAGGAAAAGTAGTGAGGCTTACGAGCCTTGCCTTAAGGACAAATCTCATAACCTCAAAGCGGAGAAATGATATCAAACCCCTCAAAATTGGAATCACACTTTGCACTTTTGTTTAGCTGTTAATCAGTAGCTATAGCTGGACAGTTATGGTTAAGCAAATCAGTTCCACAGCAACCCATGCTAATCTGCGCATGATGGTCTCATCTCTCCTCCCTGTCCCTGTCTCCTCCTTGCAATAAATTCAGTACTCAGTGAAATCCCCATGAGCTGTTGCGATGACTAAAATGGTAGAAAAACATCCAAGGTTTTGACCTACATGGTCAGAAAGGGAACTGCTAGCAGAAATACTAGTCAATATGGATATTGTCCATCAGATGAGTTCAATATAGCAATCAATTCAGTCTCCCTCTAAAGCTGACTGAAACAGATCAAGTTTCTTCCAGGGTGTGACGGTTTGGACTTGGCTCCCTGCCAAATGCCCGGAAGTTACGACAGCAGTCCCCCTTCCCCCCTCCTTTCTTTCCTTAAGTTAAAGGAAAAAAAAGAAACTATAAAAATTAAAGAATCCAAAGTCAAACTGCTTATATAAAAATATATTTATATTTATGTAAATTTCAATTATGTACAGTTAAGATGCTATATACACAGTAAAAGGGGGTCCACCCCCCGAAGGGATAGGGAAAGGGGAAAAAAGGGGACGAAAGGGAACAAAAGGGACACCGAACAGGTATACTAGATCAAACTATACTAATAACTAACAAAACAGATCTCACCACGTCCCTTAGAACAGCAGGAT
>NW_020956320.1:134536-137904 GCF_003031625.1 Empidonax traillii | reverse complement strand
TTATATAAAAATATATTTATATTTATGTAAATTTCAATTATGTACAGTTAAGATGCTATATACACAGTAAAAGGGGGTCCACCCCCCGAAGGGATAGGGAAAGGGGAAAAAAGGGGACGAAAGGGAACAAAAGGGACACCGAACAGGTATACTAGATCAAACTATACTAATAACTAACAAAACAGATCTCACCACGTCCCTTAGAACAGCAGGATCGGCAGTCACAGCCAGCACTCTCCCAACCTCCACGTGGTAGGACGGTGGACTCTGCAGGCCTCAGCCTTAGATAAGCGAGACCAACGCAGGGACCCACTGTTCCCAAACCTCGCCGGAAGAGAGCGAGGTCTCTAATCTCCGACTTATTTATACTCTGGTTTACGTAAAAATTGTATGGAATACTGGGTACTTGGCTACTTCCTTGGTTACAAACTGGTCACCAAGGAAGGTCTAGACTAAAACCATCACACAGGGTCATAAATCTACTTTCCCCTCATAAATCCCATGATTTGACTTCAAATACAATTAAGAAAAATCTACTTTAATCTAATCCTGTTTAAACAGGACTATATGCTGTATTGCAAATTCACCAAAAAATCAGGCAAACATAGAGAGAAGAATTGCAGTTCTCTGAAGATGGATGGTCTGAACTGTAGTGTCTCTTCACCTACATTTGCCACACAGTAGCTTGGTTTGTGCTTCTCTCACAAGAGTACACATATAAACTGAAAACCACCCTCACCAATATGCTTTGAGGAAAAAAAAATATTAACTAAATGTACAATGTGAATAAAATCTAAAATTAAAACTCAACCAATAAAGTGGAGTCCAAAATGCATACTAAATACACATCTGTAACATTTTTAAAACACTTTTCAGATACTCGTTGGATTTTAGATAAAGGGCCTGAGAATCATTACCTCCATTGTTACAGTGGAAAAATGATACCGAAAAAAAGAGAAAATATTTGCTATGATAAGGGTCCCTTTCTGGTTCCTTGCCTAATTTTATCCTCTAGGTCATGTTGCCTCCATTTATACTACTTTTGTTATTGAACCATTAGAAAGAGCTGTAGGAAGAAGTCCCAACTATCTGGGGAGGTCCCAGTTGACTAGAAGTTAGCAAATATGACGCCCATCTACAAGACGGGTTGAAAGGAGGATCTGGGGAAATTCAGACCTGTTAGCCTGACCTCAATGCTGGGGAAGGTCATGGAGCAGATCATAATGAATGCCATCATGTAGAGAAAAACCAGAGGATCAGACGTAACCTGCATAGGTTTAGGAAAGGCAGGTCCTGCTTGACCAACATGGTCTCCTATGACAGGGTGACCCACTTAGTGGATGAAGGAAAGGCTGTGGATGTAATCTACCTAGATTTTACTAACGCCTTTGACACTGTTTCCCACAGCATTCTCCCGGAGAAACTGTCTGCTCATGTTTTGTATGGGTGCACTGTTTACTGGGTAAAAAATCTGGATGGATGGTCGGGCCCAGAGAATGGTGGTGAATAGAGTATATTCCAGTTGGTGACTGGCCACAAGTGGTCTTCCCCAGGGCTCAGTATTGGGGCCAGTCCTGTTTAATATCTTTATCAATAATCTGGACAAGGGTATTGAGTGCTCCCTCAGTAAGTTTGCAGATGACACCAAGTTGGGTAAGAGTGATTATCTACTTAAGGGTAGGATGGTTCTACAGAGAGATCTGGACAGGCTGGATTGATGGATCAAGGCCAATTGTATGAGATTCAACAAGACCAAGTTCTGGATACTACACTTCTGTCACAACAACCCCATGCAGCACTACAGGCTGGGCACAGAGTGGTTGGAGAGCGACCAGGCAGAAAGGGACCTGAGGGTTCTGATTGACAGGAAGTTGAACATGAGCCAGCAGTGTGCTCAGGTGACCAAGAAGGCCAATGGCATCTGGGCTTGTATCAGCAATAGTGTGGCCAGAAGGACTAGGGAAGTGATTGTCCCTCTGTACTTGACACTGGTGAGGACTCACTTGGAATCCTATGTTCAATTCTGGGCCTCTCACTACAAGACAGACATTGAGGAACTGGAGCATGTCCAAAGAAGGGCAATGAAGCTAGTGAAAGGACTAGAGCACAAGTCTTATGAGGAGCAGCTGAGGGAGCTGGAGTTGTTTAGCCTGAAGTAAAAGAGAGTCAGGACAGACCTTATTGCTCTCTACAACTACCTGAAAAGAGGTTGTAGCAAGGTGGATGTTGGTCTCTTTTCCCAAGTAGTACAGGATAGGACAAGTGGAAACAGCCTCAAGTTGTGTCAGGGGAGGTTTAGGTTGGATATTAGGAAAACTTTTTTCACCAAAAGGGTTTTCAAGCATTGGAATGGGCTGCCCAGGGAAGTGGTTGAGTCACCATTCCCAGAGGTATTTCAAAGATGTGTAGATGGGACGCTTGGGGACACAGTTTTGTGGTGCATTTAGCAGTCTTATGTTAATCATTGGACCTGATGATCTTAGGGATCCTTTCCAACCTAAATGATTCTATGAGATTGAAAACACATGAACAAGGAAGAAGAAGTTAAAAGAAATTTACCATTAAGCATTCTCATGGTCTTGCCAAAACAACAGCAACAACCCCCAGAATCCTAATTGAAGGAAAAAAAAAAAAAGAAAGCAAAATTAAGTAAATACATGTCTAAATTTGACAAGACAAAAGTGTTTGCTAAGGAGAGTGAGTTATGATCAAAACCAAACTCCCTCCTTTAAGTAATTGTAAATCTGAAATTAAGAGGCTCTGGTCAAGGAAATATGGAGAAAGAAAAAATAACAGCCTTTTATTAAAGGATATATGTGTATAGTTAGCACAGCAAAAGAACAAAACCAAACAACACTTCTGAACCCAAGATTCCCACCAAAAACAATTCAGTACCCTTTCGACACAATTCTAACCATGATCATCAGGGGATGCTGTTGGATCACTGGAGGAGCAGAGGCAGCAGTTGCTCTATAGTGGTCAGCAGGGGGCGCTGTTGATGAACCCCACATGGTCAATGGCGGACCTCCCCTGTGTTGGTTTGGTTCAAGACCCCAAGGTGGGCCCCCACCCCTCAACCCCAAAAGAGGTAACTAGCAAGGGACCGGAGTGTCACTCTGTCCAGCAAAAAGCAGGGAGACCCAGGAAGAAAGGGAAAAACTCACAAGATGCTGGCAGTCTCCGTGGCAGCAGAGGTGGGGTGCGGTCTTGCAGGGGGCTCTAGGGAAGCATTCGGCCAAGATGGCATGCACTTTGATGAAAACCGAGCAGTGGGCAGGAAAGGGAGAGAGGAGGCAAGCCTAGACCCAGAAGGAGCCAGATGACCTCCCTGGTGGAGCTTTTTTTTCTCCACCCCTCACCCCCCCCCC
>NW_020956320.1:64396-134150 GCF_003031625.1 Empidonax traillii | reverse complement strand
CCCCCCCCCCCCCCCCCTTCCCCGTTCCTCCCTTAAACCCCTGTCCCTCGCCCCCTAGGGAGAGTAAAAAGAATGCCAAACCCCCACCCTTGGCCTCAGCAGAGGGAAACAAAAGAGTCCTGCCTCTTGACGAGAGGAGTTGTTTAACAAATCATTAAGACAGTCATTAAGGTCTAAGCAGATCAATCGCCAAAACCTGAAAAACTCATCTCCACCCTCAGCCAAGCAGTAGGTGTGAAAATATTACCAGAAGCTAATGACAAAAAAAAGAAAGAAAACCTATGACAATATATTTGACTATTACACAGTCAGTGACTAACTCTTTCCTTGGATTTAAACATTTTTCATTAGCAACCCAGTTTTGGTGGTTCACTTAGCAAACAGTGTCCTGGTTTATCATAAGGGAAGGTAATCTTACACGTTTGGGTGGCTCTTATACAAAGATGGTCACTTTCTAACTTCAGTATATGACATTGTAATTGTCAGGCTAATGTTCAGTTGAATCCTTTCAGAGATGGCATATTAACTGGAAGAAAAATGAAAAAAAATATGAAGGAACTCCATATTTAATAGATGAAATACATAAAATTCCTCTATATACATAGACGTATGTATATTTTAAAAAATACATGCATCATCATCATGGCTAGGCTTCGCGAACGAAGATTTGAGAGGGGCTCTACCCATGCTTGCTACAAGCTTGTTGATGGCTAAAAAGGCCAATGCGAGATAGATAAGTTCAGTTACAGAAGGTACAGCAGAAAGACTCCCCAGGTGATATCGACAAAATGCGATTCTTTCTGCGTTGTCTTTTCTCCTCGAGAGTGATCCTGCGTGTGTTCTCAAAAGTAGTAGTAGCATTATAGATGGTGTGTCTCCAGGCCTCCCGATTGAAGGCCATGGTAGACCAATGGTGGTGATCAATATGGCCAAGGCTGAGGGATTGTTTCAGGCAGTCCTTGTATCTCCTCTTCAGGACTCCTCTCTTGCGGCAGCCAATGGCAAGTTCCCCATAGAGCACGATCTTAGGGAGGTGGTAGTCCTGCATCCTGGAGACATGCCCTGCCCAACGCAGCTGTGTTCTCAGCTGCATGGCCTCAATGCTCATGACTGCTGCCTGTTCAAGGACAGATGTGTTGGTCACATAGTCAGTCCAGTGGATGTTTAGGATTGTACAGAGGCAGCGCTGATGGAAGCGTTCTAAGAGACGCAAGTGGTGGCGGTAAATGACCCATGATTCAGATCCATATAAAAGAGTAGCCAGTACAATGGTTCTGTAAACGCTGATCTTAGTACTTTTCTTCAGGTGTTTGTTTTGCCACACTCTTTTATGGAGTTTACCAAAAGCTCTGTAAGCCTTTGCTAACCTGTTGTCTATTTCTGCATCAATCTTACCATCTGAGGAGATGATGCTTCCCAGGTAATTAAATTGCTGAACTGATTTAAACTCTGTTTCGCCAATGGTGATATGGGGATGGTGGAAGACTTCCTGAGGTGCAGATTGATATAAAACTTCTGTTTTCCTCAAGCTGACTTCCAGTCCAAAAAGCTCAGCAGCCTCTGCAAAGCAGGATGTTAAATGCTGCAGAGTTGCTTCTGTGTGGGCGACGAGGGCGGCATCATCAACATAAAGCAGTTCACAGACAAGGTGGATTTAAGGTCTTAGTATGGGCCTTCAGTCGCCTTAGGTTGAATAGGTTCCCATCAGTACGATATAGAATGTAGACACCGTTTTCATCATTGAGGTCTACCGTGGCCCTTTGGAGCATCATGCTGAAGAAGACTGTGAATAAAGTTGGTGCAAGAACACAGCCTTGCTTCACACCATTGGCTATTGGAAACGACTCAGAAAGTGCATCACCATATCTGACCTGACTGCGCTGGTCCTCATGAAGTGAGATGATCATTTTGAGGAATTTGGGAGGACATCCTAAACCTTCCAAAATCTGTCACAGACCTTTTCTGCTCACAGTATCAAATTCCTTGGTGAGATCAACAAAGGTAACATAGAGTCCTTTGTTCTGTTCCCTGCACTTTTCTTGCAGTTGTCTGAGAACAAATACCATGTCTGTGGTACCTCTGTTGGCTCGGAAACCACATTGGCTTTCAGGTAGAAGATCTTCTGCTATGGTGGGTATTAATCTGTTCAAAAGAATTCTTGCAAGGATTTTACCAGCAATGGGGTACAGAGTAATGCCTCTGTGTCCCAGTTTAAATGAGACAAGGGTCTTTTGCTGAGGATGGATTAGGAGAAAAAGACCCAAACTTCTCTTTCTAAGCAATTATAAATCCAAAATTAAGAGGCTCTGATTGAAGGAAAACAAATTATGGAAAAGGGAAAATAACAGCCCTTTATTAAAAGGTATGTGTGTATCAACAGGAACATGAAAAAAAAGAAAAACAAGTAAAACAACTAAGCAATACCAATAATCCCCTTCAAGAACAAAACCAATAAAAGGAAAATTAAATAGTTCAAATTTTTGCACCCTTTGGTGCAGTTCCAACCACAGCCACCAGGTGGCGCTTTTGGGTCACTGGAGGTGCAGAACTTGTAACGTCCAGTGCCCGTCACCAGGAGGCACTGTGAGATCCTTGGTTGGCGCCAGGTGGGTTGGGGGAAGGGGAAAAAGCCACACCCTCCAGGGTATATCAGAGAAAAAACAAAAAAAACTCTATCCCCCTTCCCTTCCCACACTGGAAAAAAAAAGGGAGGGGAGGAAGGGGAAGAAAAAAACAGCAACAAAACAGAAAGTTCTCCCAGTGGAAGAAAACTCATGAACGTCAGTTGGTTAGGATTTGCTTTAAGCAGGGTCTGCAGCCAGCAACAGTTGAGCAGAGAGCAGCAGCAAACTCCCCTCTGACAGGAAGAAAAAACAAAACCAGTCAGCATCTGCAGTTTGCAACAGGTCCTGAGCCCACCGGCACACCAGCATCTCCTCTTCACCTCCTTCCAGTCACACACACTAGCCCCCCCCCCCAACTCCTCCCCCTTCATTGTCAAGGAGACTAATCTCTCGGTCATCAGTGGACCAGGCCGATTCTTTTGTTCACCTGATGACCCATACACAGAGCACACACGACAGGGGGAAGGGAAAGAAAAATTCCTTGCTAAAATCAGAACTATGACACTCGGTAATTTGAGCAGTCTGATTTATCTCCTTTCCTCTTGTACAAGGTGATGATGACAGCGTCAAAAAGGTCTGAAGGCAGTTCACCTCGTTCCCAACAGCGCACCACAAATTCGTGAAACTTAGCATGGAGTGCTTGGCCACCGTGCTTCCAGACATGCATACCAGTTACAAAAGCAAACAGAAAACAAAGAAAATAAGAACTTGTTCCAGGGGAATGTAATTGAGAAATATTGTCACCTATACATGGATTTAAAAATTAATGCCCCCTCAAGAAAGATTGCAAAGATTATTTTGCCTTTGAGTGGGAGGACCCTGATACGTTCAGGAAGCAGCAACTTAGTTGGTGTGTGTTGCCTCAGGGATTCACTGAGTCACCTAACCTATTTGGACAAGCTTTAGAGCGAATCCTTCAAGAATATCAACTACCAGAGGGGGTAATATTAGTCCAATACGTGGATGATTTGTTAATAGCAGGGAAAAGCCAAGAAGTGGCAAGGAAAGAAACCGCTAGAACGCTGAACTTTTTGAGTCTCCAGAGTCTGAAGGTTTCTAAATCTAAGTTACAGTTTGTGGAGCAGGAGGTGAAATATTTGAGGCATTTGATCCACAAGGGAACTAAGAAACTGGATCCTGAGAGGGTTAATGGAATTCTGTCATTGAAAACTCCCAGTAGTAAGCGACAGGTGAGGCAACTATTGGGATTGTTTGGATACTGCAGACAGTGGATCGAAAATTATAGTTCTAAGGTGAGATTTTTATACCAAAAACTGACTACGGGTGAATTATTAAAATGGACTCAGGAAGATGAGGAAAGGTTAGAGTGCCTTAAAACTGATTTGGTGAATGCTCCAGTTTTAAGTTTACCCGATGTGAAGAGACCTTTCTATCTGTTCGTGGCCATGGGTGATGGGACAGCATATGGGGTTTTAACTCAGGAATGGGCAGGAAAGAGAAAACCAGTGGGATATATTTCCAAATTACTGGATCCGGTTAGCAGAGGATGGCCTACCTGTTTGCAGGCGGTGGTGGCTGTTGCTCTAATTATAGAAGAAGTAAACAAAATAACCTTTGGGGGAGAATTAAAAGTTTATTGCCCCCATAACATCCGAGGAGTACTACAGCAGAAGGCTGAAAAGTGGATTACTGATGCCAGACTCCTAAACTTTGAGGGAATATTAATACATTCTCCCAAATTAGAAATTGGAACAACTAACTTGCAGAATCCGACTGCTGAGAAGATGAAAAACCCTGCTACCTCAGGCAAAGGGGTAGGCAGAGAGAGCAGAGTCGTGTCAAAACAGGAGTGTGAGTTGTCTGATTTCTTGGCAGGTGCTAATGGGAGACATAATACACTTCCAAGTAAGGGTAAAAGGGAATTGACACCTACACAGATTTGTATTCCCCAGAGGGTTCCACCATCACTCCAAATTTGGATACTTTTACTGATCCCTGCCCCTACCATAGTCAAAGCAGCCGTGGGGTCAGGC
This sequence comes from Empidonax traillii, assembly GCF_003031625.1. Classification (NCBI taxonomy): domain Eukaryota; kingdom Metazoa; phylum Chordata; class Aves; order Passeriformes; family Tyrannidae; genus Empidonax; species Empidonax traillii. The sequence goes on along the minus strand of NW_020956320.1, from coordinate 129,532 downwards.
ATTAGCCATCAACCCTTTAAATGGTCCCTGACACAGTTTGATACAGGTCAGATACTACGAACTATCACTACTCCTGGAGCACCTAGCTTTCGAATACATCTGTGTGAGTTAGTCTCTATACAACCCTGCCCAAAGTTAATGGGATATTATTTTTGTCCAGCTTCAAATTCTGGGAAGTCATATTGTAATTACCCAGGACATTTTTATTGTACCTATTGGGGCTGTGAGACTATATCTAACTACTGGGTCCCAGGAGGGGGAAAAGACAAGTTTTTAACGGTAACTTGGGGACCCTTTGGATGCCAACCTCCGAAACTTGATACAATCTGGGAAATAATAGATAGAGGAAATTGTAAGTTTTTGTACTTAAATATCACAAATGCGGGAGACTTAGGATGGATTCTTGGAAAAATGTGGGGGGTGAGACACTGGCAACCAGGCCCTTGCTCTGATAAGGGGGGGGACACATTTTAATAAAAAAGGAACCAGTATGTAACGAACCATCTGGCATTGGACCGAACCCAACCATAGCAAAAGAAACAGACAAAGGTAGGGATCTAGTTGCCTCTACCCCTAGGGTTATCTCGGCCACAAATTCTAACCCGGATGCCCATATGGAAGGGGAAGTTTCAACACCTGCACCACAAATCAATCCTTTATGGAACATATTACAAGCTAGCTATCATGTGTTGAATTTTACCAACCCCAACATAACCGAGCATTGTTGGTTATGTTATGATATCAGACCACCTTTTTATGAAGTAATTGGGATTGTGAGTGAAGCTACAAAAGTTAATGGTGCAAATCCAGCCCAATGTTTATGGAGTGAAGAAAATAAACAAGGATTGAACATGTTGCAAATATCAGGGGTGGGGAAGTGTATAGGTAATAGTAATGGTAATATCCCCACCAACAAACAACACCTGTGTAAAATTATTGAAAAAGACCCAAAAGGACAAGGTAAAGCAACAGATTGGTTATTGCCTACTAAGAATGCCAAATGGTTTTGTTCGTGGGCTGGTATTACTCCTTGTGTGTCTCTAAAAATCTTTGATGGGACTTCTGAGTATTGTATACATATATGTATAGTATTGTATATATCCACAATTGCGGGACCCCTGATCCTCTTAATCGTAGGTTTGATGTTTGGTCCATGTATTTTTAATCGATTAATCACTGTTATAAAAGGACGATTAGAGGCGGCACATTTGATGGTATTACAAAAACAATGCGAACAGGTTGGGGATGGAGAGAACACTCTCCAACGGGCAAGAGATGTGTTAGAGAGATTTCACAAACAAAGTCAATAACAGGAAAAAAAAAAAAAAAAGGAAGGATTGTGATAAACTGGTTATCGCCCTACTGCCTACACTTTGAAGAGATTTTGGTTAGGCTTGGTGAAGCTTCAAAGCATTGATGTGTGATTTCCGTGTGTATTCCCACTCAACTGCCAGGCGCCTTTGAGTCGCAGCTGCGGTAGCCGGTGGGGCTCGATTGGTGTTCCCTGGGACTGCTGCGATACCCACTTTGCCCCCCCTTCTGCTACTCCCCACGGTTGGGCTGGGAGGGGGTTGTTTTGGGAGGACATTCTAGCCGGGAGAGCTGGGGACTTCCCGGCAAGGACAGTTGCTGACGTTTGTCTCCGAGGCTGGACAGACAATTAAGGGAGTCAGCCTGGCACCTGGTAGCCCCCCCCCCCCCCCCCCCCCCCCCCAGACCATAATAAATTAACTACACTCTGTTAACACAACTAGCAGAACTCAGCGATAAACCTGATCCAACAAGCCAGAGGTACAGATCTGCTTTTCTAGAAGTAACAAGGAGTCAAAATGATAAACGAGTGCTGATAAGACCAGAAAGGGAGGAGAATACCTACTAAATACGCATGTTCCAAGCACGGGGTCATTTTGCAGACACAGAGGAAGACTATAGCCTTCATCACAGGAGACCCCAGCCCACAAATGAGACCCCAACCCATGGAACTATGCTTCCACTGAAAACACAGCCCAGGACTATGTATGGGGAAGAACCTGGGCACTGAGCATGCGCAAAAGACTGCATACGGGAACCAGGAAGATACAAAAGGGAATTTTGAGAGTTTGGGAGCGGCGAGTCGCTGGGAGAACCCTTTGTTCTTGCGACTCTCCCGGCGCACCGGAATTGCTTACCTATCGTTTGCTAATAAATTTACTTATTATTATAAATTGACCTCTTTAATTTATTCCAAGGCATCGCTAGTAACCTTTAACAATACATACACTTTTTCCTCCTTCATTTAGATGGTCGTCTCATACATCCTTCCTACACACATTCAAAATCTTTATTCTGTTTTTGCATTTTGGAAAAATTGTGAGAAAGGCAAGCTTGTGCAAATTGGTCTGGTTTGTGCATTGTCTCTGCTGTATGTTCTAATCCTGTAAGGGCAGAAAGGATAGACACATGGGCTAAATGCAATTTGGGATCTAAAGGCAAAGAAGAAAATATTTGCAGTGTCTTGTGACTCAGGAGGTGACTTATCTGTCTTGTGAAATCTGCCAGTGCTCTCTGAAAGACAAAGGTTTGTTAATGAAAAGGCAAACAGATAGTGTCAAGTTTAGCCCCATCTAAATTTAGCAAGCCTTCCCTTCTACAGCTGTGGTGACTGTTTTTAAAAGTTTCCTTTGATAATAATCAGTGTGCATGTGCTCTGTGGCCTCCAGTAGGGCTAAAAGGTGGAATAAAAGCAAACAGGTTTATAAGCAAGTTTGGTGTGAGCAGTCTGTGTGTATCTCTTCTTGAGTGGTAAGTTGTTGTTTTCTCTTTTGTTCTCTCCAGCAGCTTGAAAGAGGGGTGTCCTTTGTTATATTGGGTCCAACTGCTAAGGTTGTGTGGCTTGTTTCTTCTTGCTTGTTGTTCTGATTCTCTGTAATCAAGATGTCCTGTTGTGAGAAATATCTCTAATTAAAATTTTGGAGATGGCCAAATAAAATGAAACAAAGAACTTTATTTTCAGCGTGCTGGGTGCACTTGACTCATGACAGAGCCCGAGAGCATATCCAGAATAAGCCCTTTTAAGGTCCACTTCCTCGCTCCTCCCATGCCAAGCCCTGCTCCTTTTCTTCCTTAAAAAGTGCTATAGTCCTTGGATTTCATTGGATCCCTCAGGGCCAGCTCACACCTTCCTTTGCTCTCTGGCACAGTCCATTGATTGTCTTAACCGACCTATCAGGTTGTTTCCCCTAGTATATTCCTAATATACTGGAGCAGGGGAAGAGGGTGAGGACGAGGGAGCAGCAGAGACCACACTTTACGAACTGACTACATGCCTCCAGTCCCCATACCCCCTGTGCTGCTTAGAGTGTATGTGTGGGGAGGAGGCAGAAGACTTGGGAATAAAGTCAAACCTGGAAAGAAGGGGGTGTGGGGAAGGTGTTTTTAGTTGTTTGGGGTTTTTTTTCTTGCTATCCTTCTCTCTTTTTAATTGGCAATAATTTTAATTAATCTTCCCCAGATCTGTCTTGCTTATGATGGTTTTTGTTATAAATTGGTATAAGAATTTAGACAACTCAATTCCAATTAAACATTTATATAACATAAATATTTATTAAGTAAGCGATAATAAAGTAAAAACAGTGCTGGGTGGTCTGGGAAGCCGTTGCTTCACCCAAGACCCACATTAAAATGTAGTAAATGTCTCTTTTTATACATTTTCAAGTCCTGGGTTTTGAATGTAAGTGCATTGTGGTTGCGAGTTTGTGGCTTGTTGCTAGGTGGTTATCTGGGATGAAAGCCGTAGTTCTTATCAGATGTGAATTCCACCGATACTGACACTTGTTTGTTTAGCAAGATGTCTGCAATTAATTTTACTGACACTTGCTTATCAGGATGTCTGTGAAACTTATCTTGTTGAATTATAACAAAAGTTTCTTATTCCCTCAAACACATAAGATTTTATGAACAAAGTTAACCCTTCTATTACAATTCCCCCTTTTTCTTTTTTGATTCTTATTTTGTTCATTAAATCTATTAAAAGTTGTTTGTTTTTTTTTTTGGTTGACTGGAGTACCAAAGTGGTTTGTTTTTTGTTTGTTCTTTTTCTTTCTTTGATTTGTTCATATTGTTTTCTTAGTAGCATTAAATGTGTAGTTTTACATGGTCTAAATGTTAGTGTTAAAATTAATAAAATAATAGGTTTTGTAATAGTTGACAACAGAGTAGTTAGTCAAGGTGAATAGTTAAACATAGATTACTATTTAAAGGGTTGATGATTACTAGTTATTTTTGTGTTTGTTTTTGCTATTGGTATACTGAGTACACAACAATATAGAAATGTCCACTTCTAAATTATTGGTGGAGACCTTGAGGAAACATATCTAAGGTTCAATTTTCTGGTTTGGCTTTGTCCTTTTTTAAGGTGTTAGCTTTTAGTTCAGGTTTATTGAGAGGCTTGTCATATACTTTAGTACGCCTCTGCCTCCCTTGCCTACTCCGTTGCATGGAGCAGCGAGGTATTTTGTTATCTTCTCCGCAGCAGTCGTATTCCTCAGGGGTTATAACGTCACCAAGTTTAAAATCTTTTGAAGGAAAAGAGCACAGTACCAAAGTATTATAGACAAAGTTCTTCAATCATTATTGTTTATTCTTCTTTATTTTAAAGGGTAGAATAAAATTTTTTCCTTAGGTGGCACTTTATAAAGTGCTTATATCAATAAATTTATAGGTGTATTGATTTAAGGGTTTGTTTCGCCTTTTTCTATGCAAACTTTATAGTATGGTGTTTTGTTGGGTTTTTTTCCAGTTTTTTTTTTTTTTTTTTTTTTTTTTTTTTTTTTTTTTTTTTTTTTTTTTTTTTTTTTAGTCACTTTCCATGTCCTTGGGACTAACTAATAGTTCTCATCCACAAAGTGTTGTGTAAATGTTTGGTTGCTTTTCAATACCTTTTAGCTCAGGAATAAATTCTTGGGGTGTTGTATTTTTTTTTTTTTACACCTTGGGTAATGGGGGTGTATGTAGTAAGACGAGTAATATTACTTTTTATTACATTTAGTATATTGACAAACTATTCATCCTGTATGATTTAAATGGGGATGTTTTAAACAGGGTATGCCTCCAGGTATTCTATGAAGTACACGAATATCAGTTTTTACTTTATAACAGTGGGGCAGATGAATATGGGTTCTTACTATTTTAAAGATTGCCCCTGATTCGAGAGGAATTCTGTTTGGATGCCAAAGTATATAATGGGTTATTTTTAAAGTATATGGAGGAGGTATTTGGAATCACTTGTACAGCAGGGGGGGATGCTTTCTGAGAAATTTGGAAGGAATTGTTATTTATTCACCAGTCTTTTCCTTCTCAAGATTAATTTCAGATCTCCGTAGTCCAATGGTCACTTGGGAGAGGTTCTTTGATTTGGGAGGCATGTGTCCATCTTCGCTTTGCAGTACGGACCGCAGTCTCTGTTGTGTGCAGTTCCTGGAATGGACTCTCTCAACAAGGGGTTAAAGATGTTTCCTTCCCAATCCCCAGGGTTTATTCTATGCATTTTGAAATCTAAGGGTGCTGTTTGGGTCAAGGTCCCCCTTTGTTTTCTTTTCAATTCTGCCACAGCCCCCTCCACTTTCACCCTGAATTCAATCAGGACATAGAGAGTAGGAATACCCCCAGGCTGTGAATATGAGAGTACACAGGAACTAATATAATCAGCCTCAGACACCACAGTGATCTACTGAGGCCCAGTAGCAGACTTTAGCTCATAAATACAATTCTGTTTACTTAGGTTGTCACATCGTCACTTTTCATTTTATCAACATGGGTTTCAGTATAAAATAAATGTTAAAATTACTTTTTACTTTAAGGCTGTGTTTAGGAAGGAAAAAGAAAGCACTTCTTTCTTTCTTTTCCCCGCAATCCATATAAATGAAACTTGACTCAGGGCAGTTGTATCTGCCCTGCCAGGTAGTTCTCCTTTAGAGTTCCCTCCAGGCTAGGAATTTCCAAAAGAAATATGCCAAATAAGTTTATGGAAAAAGAAATAAAAATAAAAATATATGTATTCATCATATAAACTCTAATATAATTTTTTTCTCTATCAAGGGTATTTTAGTCAGTTCTTTAAGATATGTTCACATCTTATACAGGGTAATATAAAACAGATTGGTAGTAAACAACCTGGAAGTTACTTTGTAGGGTTAGTGAGAAGAAGAAACATTTTCTTAGTGAAATAAGGGTAGATTAGGTTTGATGTAACTAATGGGCACTCAGTACACACACATGATGTACACAAAGTTTCCTCTTGAGGTGGAAGTGATGCCCAAAAAGGCAGATAAAAAAAAAAAATGCTTAGGCAGAGTTTTATGCCATAAACAGCAGGTATTTATTTATTGAGCGGCCAGGCAGCCTGCTGGGAAAACAGGCTCCGAGCTGGTCAGGTCAGAATGAGTATTTTATACAGGTTTGGCAATGATTACAACATAATCACATACATATTTATATTATTGCATCATTATATTACAATATTCATAGCAGGTGGAGTCAGGGCAGAGTTTGAGGCGTGTTCTCTATTTTGAGGAATATTATGGTGGGAGATCCTGCCTTTACTTCATCATGGGATCTTGAATTTACTCCTCATCGTCAGGTGACCTTCGTGACCTTCTGTTCTTTCCATTGTTCTATGTTCTGATCTTCCAGGTTTGAAGAAAACCTTGACTTCAGGCCTATTTCACCCATTCAAATGTCTACCTTAGCCTATTTGGCTATAATTTATTACCTCTGGGCTCTTTGTGCAATGTACCTGTAAGTATTTTAGGTCTGCAGAATTTGTACAGAACAAGATCTCTTTTGAGCAAGGTAGAGAAAGTTGGGGGGAGAGAACAGTGGGTTTTTGCAGTAAGATGCTTCGATTAACCCTTCTTCCTTCAGAAGGGAGAAGAAGCAAAGGTGATCTTAATACTGAAGGTTTTGTTAAAAGTATGGTTTTCAGTATAGAATATGCACCAAAATTATTTCTGTGTACATATCTTAAGATAACAAATAATTGGCATTATTTTAGTTTTGTGAGAATATTTAAAGGCATAGACACATATAATGAAAGCAATGTTAGCTTATTATTTAATACATCTCTAAGAATTATGATTATAATAGCTTATGATATTAACAATGGTTTTGTTGCACTTTCTTTAAAAATGAAGTTTCTGACAGCAAAACTACACAACACTTTCTTATGCCACACTGGCAAATACAACCACAGACTTACTATATCAGAGTTTCTAATTTCAACCCAGATTTCTAATAAAAGTATTAACTAATCAATCAATTCGAAGCCCCATCCTCTTTCCCTAGCTCGTCTGGAGAGGGGAAGCACTATTTTTCCCTTCTCTCTGACCTTCTCAGCCTAGTACATGCAGTTCTTTCCTTCTCTCTCTATCGATTCCAACACTGTTTTTATCCTTCCTTTTAAAGACTACAGAAGTAACTTCCCTCTTCCCAAGTCATCAAAACTAAAGCTGCAGACTTTTCCTTTCATCACAGCAGACACCGTTTCTTCAGCTCTCTCGCCCCCCTCCTTTTTTTTTTTTTTTTTTTCTTCTCGACACTGTGGTCTAAATCTTGGCACAATTTTTGTTGTTAGATTTAAACTTGTTTTATGAGAAGCTTGGTAAATTTTTCCTTCTTTGTTTCATTTACTTTAACTGTTTTTTGTTTTTTTTTTTTCCTGGCTTTATAACTTTGGGGAATTTTGATTATATATGTTTGATTAGTTTTAATATTTACTAGGAATTGTTATATTTTTCATCTTGGGGTCTTAATTTAGTTTTATCAAGAGTTTGTTATGATGTTTTAGTCTCAGGAAATAAATAATAAAGCCCTTGACACTCTTTATCTTTTTCAGTTTATTTAAATGGTTTTAGGTCTCTCTGTCTTTTTGGACAATTTCTTTTTAGATGACCTTTTTCTTACAATAAAAACATTTTATAGTTTGGACTTCTGGGCCGATTTGCTGAGACCTGTTCATGTATACTTTTTGGGCTTCTTTCAGTAAGTCTTTGAGCCCTCTGTTTTGCCATTCACTTAATTTCTTTAGTTCTTTTTTTAATATGATTTTAGGCATGATTTACAAAGTGGATTTACAGCAATATTTGACTAACTGAGGTGTTAGGATTAATGTTTAAATATTGTTGTAAATTTTTCTTCAGTCTTTTTAACCATGCCCTAGGTGTTTCATCTTTTTTTTTTTTTTTTGTTGATTTTCGAATGTTTTTATGATATTTTGTTCATGGAGGTTAGCCACTTTAGGTCCCCAGATTAACGAGGTATAATAATTAGTTATGTGTTGTCAATTTAGGGCTGAGTCATGGTTCCCACTGGGAGGGGCATTGGATTGCATTTCCTCCCAGGTATAGATATTAGGTCTTAAAATTTGGTTTAACTGTTTTGTTATTCCCAAGAGGTTTTCTAATACTAAAGTCCTGACTTTTCTTGGGGTTGTCCATCTCCTCCTACGAGTCTTAGTGCTTTCGGGACTCTCACACCTCTAATCTGACAAGGCAGCGAGATCTGCAGAAGGAGGGGTGTAACGGGGGATTCAGCAGTGCTGTGGAAACAACGACTGAAAGAGATTGAAGAGGGGTTTGTGGAAGGGGGGGGATAATGAGGGGCATGGGAGGGGCCATAAGGGATTTTCATTTGGGTTTTAGGCTTGTCAGCCTTTTTCTCCCTTAAGGCAAAGAGGTAACTTGGTTCCCACCTTTGGGGTATCTATAATGTTGCATATTCACTTTCCTCATGGGTGACCGGGGGTTCTTTATTATTTATCTGTGTGTTCAACTGCTGACACACCCAATCCTCGGAAGACCTGAATACGGACCATATAATATGGGGATTAGAGAGTGGCTTCCCTCCCCAAACTTTGATATAATAATGTATCATCTTTTCCTTAGATTTATCCTTTCTCCTGGTTGAAATATCTCAGTACTTTATCATTTGTCCTAATGGACTGTCTGGTGGTATATTTGGTAATCTATTCTGCTCTTTTTTTTTCTGGGGATCCCTTCCCCATGGAACCAGGGGACTTGCTTTTCCTCTGTCCCATCTTCCGAGGTGCCTTCTTTCACACACACACTCATGCCCTCTGTTCGTGACTTGCCCCCTCATGGGGTACAAGAACTGCACTAGTGGGAAGTCCCCTCTCGCTTGGTCTCAAAGAGACCTCTCACACATTCGCACTCCAAGATTACCACCCCAACCAAACGGCTCACAATATATATATACTTATCTGCTCCTGGGGTCTTTGTTTGGTCTTCATGCACAAAATTTAAGGGGTCTGCAGATTTTTTTTGCTTCATTATCGAAATTTTACTAGGTTCGTTGATCCAGGGCTTGGTGAAAACAGCCTTCAGAGCAGGGCTATCCAGAGATAGGACGCCTCCCTGTCTGTAGGGGTCTGCACCAAAGCAACTTGGATCCCGGGTTTTGGCACCAAATTGTTATAAATTGGTATAAGAATTTAGACAACTCAATTCCAATTAAACATTGATATATTTATTAAGCAAGCGATAATAAAGCAAAAACAGCGCTGGGTGGTCTGGGAAGTCGTTGCTTCGCCCAAGACCCACATTAAAATGTAGGAAATGTCCTTTTTTATACACTTTCAAGTCCTGGGTTTTGAATGTAAGTGCATTGTGGTTGCGAGTTTGTGGCTTGTTGCTAGGTGGTTATCTGGGATTCATCAAGGATGAAAGCTGTAGTTCTTATCAGATGTGAATTCCACCGATACTGACACTTGTTTTTTTAGTAAGATGTCTGCAATTAATTTTACTGACACTTGCTTGTTTATCAGGATGTCTGTGAAACTTATCTTGTTGAATTATAACAAAAGTTTCTTATTCCCTCATGCACATAAGATTTTATGAACAAAGTTAACCCTTCTATTACAGTTATCAGTGAGTGATCATCCTTGTCCTTATCTTAATCCACAAGCTTTTTCTCTATTTTTTCTACGCCTGTCTTGTTGAGGAGGGGCATTAGGAAAAGTTTGGTGGATACCTGGCGACCAGACAAGGCTAACCCACCACAGTCCTTTTTTTCTAAAGGACTAAACAACAAAACCCCAAACACTAGACCAACTTCATCATGCTTTAAGGGAGAAAGCTCTATGCTACACAGTTCTACTGCTTGTGTTTCATGTAGAGGTATTACTGTAAATTGGTACCTTCTCTGAGGATATTTCTGCTATTGGGGAGATCTTGTTCCATACATGAGTCACACTTGAAAATGGCACTTCATATCTATAAAAACATCAACATTAACCCTTTTATTAAGGCGTCTATGGTGAGGGAGAGACATATTGCTGAAATACTTATCCTAAGTTATTAATTCATGGAGCAAACTTCCACCTTCCCAATATTCTTACAGGGCCTTCTTCAGCAATACAAGACCCCACACCTGCCATTTGTCTGGCTGTAAGAAGTAACAGCATGCCATGGAAAATTTTCCATCTACTTTGTCGTGGGTTTTTTCCATTACGGAAAGAAGAAAAATAAAAAGCAGATGTAGTTTTTAGGTCTGAATTCAAGCAAAAAAAGCTAAAGACAATGCCTGAAGTTTAAATCTGTTCCTTTGCATTTCCTGTACAGCAAAGCATATAAAAAAAAGTTACATTAACTTAATGCAAAAGGAAATAATGAAACCAAAGAGAAAACTTTACAAGCACAAGTTTGTCATGTATTTGCCACACATACTTTATACTGAAACTCTATCTTCATTCTCTTTTACCCAATTTATGAATACAAGTACACTAACTATACCACACATTGAAAACCTCATGGCATTTATTAAGTGAGCCAATTATATATTCAAGAAGGGGATAATCAATGACAATCAAGAAGGAAGCTCATCTATTATCCTACAGAGTAAAATATGCTTTGTATATCAGTCTGAAGTGCCAAACCTGCTTCTGAATCATTGTGAATTTAAAAAAAAATAATTTAGAGCTGAAATAGAATGCCTGTGATGCTTCAATATTTAGGTTTAGAGTATATGATTATCAAAAACACTTTTTCAAAGGTTCAAATACCAACAAGGTCTTGGAATGTAGTCAGGACTTTTGAATTTCATTATATCATTATACACCACGACCAACCTAATCATCTGACAGTTCATTAACCTTACAGCACCTGGTTAAAAACACCACATGAAGCTTGTTGTTCTTTCTCCAAATTTCAGGTTTCAGTTTGCACAGAATCCTATGGAACCCACTATTGTACAGCCATAATCCTAGCTAGAGATTTAAGAGACAAGAATAAGTAGGTCTTAGTCACCTACCTACTTTTGTTTACTCATTTGTTTATATGTTCTTTCTCATGCCCTAACTAAAAAGTTACCCTCATTTGGTAAACTTGTCAGGAACATAGATAGATTCCTCCTATAAAATCACACTTATGTGCAAGTTAAACACATATCATTTTAACAGCCAAATGTTTAATAAAGACTAGTATAATGTTAAGTGTCCAAATACTTCTTGAACTCTGTCAGGCTTGGTGCTGTGACCACTTCCCTGGGGAGCCTGTTCCAGTGCCCAATCACCCTCTGGGTGAAGAATCTTTTCCTGATATCTAACCTAAAGCTCCTGAACACAGCTTCATGCCATTCCCTCAGGTCCTGTCACTGATCACCATAGAGAATAGATGGATGTCTGCCCCTCTGCTTCCCCTCATGAGGATGGTATAGACCACTATGAGGTCTCCCCTCAGTCTCCTCCAGGCTGAACAAGCCAAATGACCTCAGCCGTTCCTTGTATGGCTTCCCCGCCAGACTCTTCACCATCCTCGTGACTCCTATGAATACTCTCTGATAGCTTTATATCTTTTCTATATTGTGGTGCCCAAAACTGCACACAGTACTTGAGGTGAGGCTGCACCAGCACAGAGCAAAGCAGGACAATCACTTCCCTTGACTAGCTGGTGATGCTGTGCCTGATGCACCCCAGGACAAAGTTGGCCCTCCTGGTTGCCAGGGCACACTGCAGATTCATATTCAACTTGCCATCAGCCAGGACCCACAGATCCCTTTCTGCATCACTGTTTTCCATCCGCTCATTCAGTGGTCTGCACATATATCCAGGGTTGCCCCATCCCAGGTGCAGAATCCAGCACTTGCCCTTGTTATACTTCATAGGGTTGGTGATTGCCCAGTCTGCTCATTTGTTGAGGTCTTTCTATGGGGTCTCTCTGCCCTTGAGGGAGTCAACAGTTCCTCCCAATTTAGTATCATTGACAAACTTAGTATCCCTTCGAGTTCTGCGTCCAAGTAATTTATGAAGGTGTTGAAGAGCACTGGGCGTAAGATGGAGCCCTGTGGAACTCCACAGGTTGCCAGTCTGATGTTACTCCATTCACTATTACCCTCTGTACTTGGCCTGTGAGCTCGCCCATCACATGACATGTTTATCCAGTTGTGCGCTGGACAGTTTGTCCAGAAGGATCCTGTGAGAGACAGTATCGAAACCTTTGCTGAAATCCATAAAGATTACATCAGCTGGCTTCCCTTGATCAACTAGGTTTGTTACCTTGTCATAACCATTTGTCACTTTAGATTTAAGGACCAAACAACCAAAATCCAGTGCTCTGCACTGATATTCATATTCTTTTTGTCAAGGGATATTTACCACACTTTTTGCACCAAAATGTAAAGATTCATTTATCACGCTTTGTCAATACCCACTCTTATTTACCAACCTTCCCCCTCTTTGAAAGTTTATTAAGCCTCAATGAAATTAGTGCTCTGGAATGATTATAGACCCCATGACGTCTTTGAATTTTTAGGATTTTTAGGTTTTTGTAGATTTTAATGTAGCTGTACAGTCTCTCACACTTTAGAATATTAGTTAGCACTTACCAAACCCTATTCCCCCATTTCATATCAGATTTTCTAAATTCTGTAGGCTTGTTTAGGTTCCTTTTCATGGTAGAGCTTAAGTAAACACCTTCTGTTTAAGAACATTTGCACCCCAGGACTGAACAACAAGATACCATCATAGTCAAAGCAACCTTCAAGCCCAGAACCTTGGAGAAGTTCCAAAGACAGTACGTGCCGTGAAGAAGAGGAAGATGAGGAAGAAAGGGGTCTTGAGACCCCCGACTCAATTTTCAGTGAGGAAGTATGGACAAAGAAAAAATAGCCCTTTATTAAAGGATATATGTGTATTGGCAGAAAAACAAAAGAACACAAAAAGAACCAAATAATCCTGTACCCAAAAATCCCCTTCAAAAAGGAAACAGCTCAGTACTTTCTGCCTTTTGGTGCAATTCTAACCACTATCAACAGGGGGTGCTGTTGGATCTCTAGAGGAGCACAGCCTGCAGTTGCTCTGTGTTGGTCGGCAGGGGGTGCTGTTGGGCTCTGGCAGTCGCTGTGTGGGGGCCCTGGTTCGTGGGAGAAGCCGAAAATGAAGATCTTCCCCCCCTCCCCCCAAGAAGGGGAAGGGGAAAAGGGGGAAAAGGAGGGCTCTTCCCACAAAATTCACACTGTCTGCGGCTGGCTGTGGCTGGGATTTCCCCCCTTTCGTTGATGGACACACACCACTACTAACATGGGAACGGAGGAGGGAAAGGGTGGTCTCCTCCCCAAAAGGTTCCTCTGCAGGTGGGTCAAGCCTCTCTGATGAAGTCCGACCAGGTCTGGGCTGGGGACAGAACAGGGTGCAGGAAAGCGGAGGCGAACCAGGGTCAGAAGCAGCCAGGTGATCAGGCCGAAAACAAAGTGAACCTTAGATCCCTCTAACACACAACTTCCCTGAGTTAGGGCAAAAGTAAAGCTCCTCCTGTTTCTGAGGAGAGAAAAGAAACTCATCACCCCTCTCCACAGTCTTGGGAGGGCCATGAGCTTGGAATGTGGATCTGCTGGTTAGTTCTTTTGTGTGGGTCAATCACCCAAGGCAAACCACCCTCCCCTGTTCAATATCTTTCTTTCACAATGATGCAGGGAAAAGAAAAAAAAAAAACCCTTGGTTTTCTTAGAACAAGTAAACCTATGACAAAAGTTTAGTTTTGAATACAGTCTCACATCCCACCTGTTAACAATTTACACGATACAGTTAATGATTTTATTGAACAATGAGAGATTTTTCATTCCATACTTTCCTCCTCAGATCTACTGAGTTAAATTAAACAAGCCTTTGTCCAGACTAAAAAAGCAAATGAATGCAAGGGAGACCATCAGAATCATTAAGTACTAGTATCAGTATGGTTATCCTTCCTAAAATGCTCTCACCCTGAAAATATCACAAATCTGGACACATTCTCCTCAAATATCCAGTTCCAAGGTTCATTCACAAAACAAACAAAAAAACCCACCTGCAAACTGAACAAGCTTTTTATGATGCAATTGAGTTGATTTTAATACAAAAAGGTGGAAAAAATATAATTTTGATGCTATAAAACAGTTTGTCCCAGTTTAAATGAGACAAGGGTCTTTTGCTGAGGATGGATTAGGAGGAAAAGACCCAAACTTTTTTTCCTAAGCAATTATAAATCCGAAATTAAGAGGTTCCAATTGAAGGAAAACAAATTATGGAAAAGGAAAAAATAACAGCCTTTTATTAAAAGGTATGTGTGTATTAACAGGAACATGAAAAAAAGAAAAAAAAAACAAGCAAAACAACCAAGCAACATTACATTACATTACATTACATTACATTACTCCTATATCCACCAATAATCCCCTTCAAGAACAAAACTGATAAACCGGCAAAAAGAAAATTAAAAAGTACAATTTCTAGCACCCTTTGGTGCAGTTCCAGTCACAGTCAGCAGGGGGTGCCATCGGGTCACTGGAGATGCAAAATTTTTAATGTCCTGCACCATTCACCAGGTGGCACTGTTGGGTTACTGAAGGTGTAGAACTTGTAGTGTCCTATAGTAGTCACCAGGTGGTGCTGTTGAATCACTGGAGAAATAGGACTTGTAATGTCCAGTGCCTGTCACCAGGCGGCGCTGTGAGATCCTTGGTTGCTGCCAGGTTGGGGGGGGGGGGGGGGAGGGAAACAAAAACAGCAATAAAACAGAAAGTTCTCCCAATGGAAGAAAACTCACGATCTTCAGCTGGTGAGGATTTCGCAGTGAGCCGGGCCTGCAGCCAGCAACATCTAAGCAGAGAGCAGCAGTAAAAACTCTCCTCCGACAGGAAAAGACAAAGAAAAAAACCAGGCAGTGAGCTCCAACCCCCCAAACCCCACCTCCTTCCACCCACACACTCTAGCCTTTCCCAATTCCTCCCCCTTCGTTGCTAGGAGACTAGTGTCTCGGCCATTTAGTGGACCAGGCCAATTCTTTTGTTTTACCTGATGGCCCATTAACAGAGCACACACGCAGGGGGGGGAAAGGAAAGAATAATTCCTTGCTAAAATCAGAACTATGACACAGTTCCACAAATAAAAATATAAAATTCATCCTGGCACATGAAGGCCCAGAACATGTCCTTGTTCCCTTATCAGAAGCATATATAGTGGCAGCAGTAATGACTTATCTCTTGAGTGAAAGTACTAGCTGACTGATGGGATGCACATTATACATTTCTGATATCAACTATTATTATGTATTATTCAGCAGTCAAGATAGCTTCTTTCAAGTCAACATGTGTTGTGTACTTTTGTTTTTCCTTGGGACAGGTATGTCTGGCATATGTGACATTCATATTTGGATACAGACCCTGACAACTCTGCCCAGGCCTTCTGAGGAAGATTTTAACAAAACAATGTAGTCAGTATACTGGCCGTATTAGAACAGATCAATTGGAAATAACTTCTGTAACTAAAAGAAGAAATAAAACAACCCAATACCCGCAACAGAACACAAACATTTAAAGTTCACTGTTAATATTTCCTTCATTCCCTTTTAAGCACATTGTTGTTTGCTGTCGTCTTTGGTCATCAAGTAGTTACCTGTTTTTCAGCTGTTCATGCTTCTCTGACCTCAACAAGTCATCTTAAAAAAGTCAGTATGTCAAAATAAGAAATAGGAGGAGGTTAGAAAGGTTTAAAAAAAAAATCTATACAAACCTAGTACTAGCTTTGTATCCCAACCTCCACAGGGCCACTTTTAAGTTATAGCAATAAACCAATGAACTACCACAAAAAGCATTTCCTTCTGTACATGATTTTTATTATTTACATAATACAACAGAGCATAGATGCTGGATAGTGTGATTATGTGCAAAACCTAAGTATGAACTATCTGTACATGCTTGCATATCTGATAACTAAATTGAAAGAACAAAGTTATAGCAAAAGATTGATGCTTTTAATGGTGAACTAAAAAACTAAGATTGAACACTTGCAATAAAAATCATAAGTAGCATCTTGTGCACATACACAACTATTTACACGAGAAGAGGCATTACAACACTCATCTACACTATACTTGATTATATAAAAAAACCCCACAAGTTTTATACATCACAAAAACCCCTTCCATTATAACACAGAAGTGATATTACCAGACAAGCATCAGTGAACTCTACTGCCCTTTCTAGTTATTATACAAAGCTGTAGATAATGGAGTCCATGCAATACACCCAAGAACACTACAGTCCTACACTCAAATATGATTAAAAATGATAAACCAGTCCTCCAAGAGTGGTTCCAGCTCCCATTTAAGACCACAGGAGTCATGTTGGGTATGATTTCCATACCCAATTATTGTTACATTTAAAACCTTTTTTTAATTGAAAAAATCTCCCAATATTATTTTTAACCCAGAACACACTGAATTTAAGAAGTACATGAAGAATAAAGTGCTCACATACTTCTGCAACTTACACAGATGCATGTGTCACTTGATAGAGTTGCAGTGGTATGCCTAAAAATGCCACATGTAGTTTTTGTTTTGTAAGTTAATTTTGGCACAATATTGTGCTAAACAATGTTATTAGCTATGCAAGGAAAAGCAGACAAGTGTTGCAGGCCAGTTCTTAAGTTTCTAATAGGACATTTCCTTTGGGAAATTAGTTTCATTTTCAAGATTCTAAAGTTAATGTTATCTGTTCCAAAATAGATTTCTTCTTATACATATCTCTTCCCCCCCCCCTCCATTTTTCTCATTGCAATTGCTAAATGACTTTTTTATTAAATATAACACCAACACTCATCTTACTGGGTGGTAGAGCACTCTACATGTCTTATATTCTGCTGGAAAACAATGATGTGTGAAAATTAAAAGTAGAATAAGATTTTAAATGGATAGAAGTAGACCCTCAGCCTTTCTGGCAAATCCTTCTCCCGAACAGGCACAAGCTTTGGCTAGTGATATACACCTTGAACAGCTCAAAAGGCAGATCTGCTGCAAACACGAAGTATACATCTGTTTGGCATATGTGAACTAGAGCCTGTCTTCTGTGCATGTGTCTTCCTGTGCAGGTTCTGACCTTCCAATCATATTCTGAGAAGAGCATATGTGTTTTCAAGGGCTGTATCTATCCAATTCTGCCTGTAACAAACACTCAAATATTCTGAAATATCATTAAGGCAGACAAGGCTAAAATTAAAACTTTGGAGAACAAAAGAAAATGGCCATGCATCTGCTCTTTAATGCCTTCCTAGGGTATATTAAAATAAAACAAATAAAAGTCAGTCTTTACACAAGTAGGCTAGTTTATATTCTCTGGATTTTTTCAGCTACCACAACCGGGTTCTCTTTCCTGATTTTTGCTGCAGCTTCTGTTTTGTAATCATATGGACAGTTATGCTTGTCAGAATAACGGTGAAGTCCACAAAATAAGTTTCCACATCGGCAATCAAACCCTGTATAAAGAAAAAAGGAAAAGCAACATCACTAGGAAGCTTTGGACTTATGAAAGCTATAAATTAAGGGCTTAGACATTACAAAAAGGGTATTTGCAGCTACTGTAACAGACTAAGTGAAATGAATATTTTCAAATATCAGTTTTATTAAGGGATCTAACATTATGGATTTTGAAACAGCAAAAAAGAGTTTAATGTCTACAGATTTCAACATATTTAATCTAGTAAGAGGCAACTAATCATATAAATCTATTCAATATTGACATAGTGCTATCATACCCGTAAGGCCAACCTTCTTTCTGCATGTGAAACACCTGTTCCTCTTTGGTTTAGGCAGTTCAGAAGCTTTCTCTTCACTCTGTGAAGTACTAGGTTGAGAAACTGATGGGCTTGGTTGAGTAACAACTGTTAAAGCAAGAAATAAAGGTTATTTTCTTCCTTTTCTTGACTTCACTAGCATGTTTGTATTTATCAACAGTAAATTCCCCTCTACTAAGACCGTGAAGTTTATTGTCTGAAGTACTAAGTAGAATAGGTATTCTATTAACTTTCCTTTTATCTCTATGGAAAATTATCAAGTTTTCCCCACTGTTCCATCATCTAGAAAATATAGTGTCATGGGTTTACTCTGGGCTAATTTTTCTCTCACCCCCCACACAATTGCTATAAGTTGAGAGAAGGTTTATGCAGACAAAAGAGATCTGATTTGGGAGAATAATATTAGGATTTATTACTAGTAAGATAAAAACTAAAGAACTATATATACAATTCTAACCAGGCAAAAGTGCTATGTATTTACAGAAATACCCCTCCCCCCTTGTATCAGTTCAGGAGGAGAAGCAGTCTCTTTTCCATTTCCGGAGCTATAGGTCTTTCAAATAATTTTGCAGCACTCGAAAGTTCTTCTTCTATTATCTCTAGGATGACAGCTCCAATTCGTCGCAGTTGGAACTGTTTCTCTTTCTCTCTCTCTTCTATGTCGACCTCAGGGCTGAGCCTACCCCCTCCTGGGCTAAGACTGGAGGCTGGGGGTTACCCAGGCCCTGTGGGATCTTCCATGGACTGCAAGGGGACACTTGCCTCACCATGGTCTTCCCACAGATACAAGGGGTAATGGCTTTGGAGTCTACCCCTGTTGCTTGTGGGGTCCCTCCTCACGAGACGGTCCTTGATGGACCTCTCTAGCGTGAGTTTACCTTTGGGCAACAGTTCTTCCATTCTCTGCTGTCCCTTAAGGTCACAAATTCGGCTGCACCAGCATGGATCCCTCACTGGGATCACACATCCTACCCGAGCCATCTTGCTCTAGTGTAGATCTCTCTCTCCATGGGCCACAGGTCTCCAGCAGGACTCTGTTTTATCTAGGTCTCCCATGGAGTCACATCTACTTCATGCACTCTGCTTTAGCGTGGGCTACTTCATGAGCTGCACAGGGGGGTTTCCTCTCCCCAACAATCTTCTACAGGTGGCAGGGGTTTTTAGTTTTCAGTCTCTTCCCTGCTGAAGGGAGAGAGAGAGAGAGAGAGAGAGGGGGAGAGAAGGAGTTCCCTCCCCGCTCGGGCTTCTCTCTCCTGCGGCTGCCAGCTTTGACCTTGGAGGTTCCATTATCTCTCTGCCGGAATTCCTTCTGCAGCATGTCTCACCCAGGTTTTTCTCTGAAGTGTTTTTTCCTCTACTCGGTTACAGGAGAGAAGGGGGGCTGGCCCCCCCTTGCCTAGGCCAGACTTGGCCCTGGGGGGGGGGGCAGATGCCTGGGCCCAACAGGGTTGGCTGCTACGCTGGCTCTTCCATTTCCTTCTGCGCAACAGGCTTCTCTTCCATTTTCTTAAATATGTAATTGGCAGAGGCGTTACTAAAACTTTTGATTGGCTTTGCTCCAGAAATTCACCTGGAAAAACTATTTTCAGCCCTAGGGGGGAGGTTGGTTGGTAAACCCACGACATACAGGACACCTAGTGTTATCACCTGTATACACCCATATAGGTCATGTACACACAATATTAAAAGAAATTTGACCCAGTTTAAATTATTCCAAAACAATAACAACATTGTCAAAGTTGTTGAACAGAGAGGATACTTCTGGAAAAGTCAATAGAAACATATTTTAGAAACAAGTGACATTTACAGTAATGGTTTTTTGTCATAGTATCAAGTTATTCTGCCACTATAGTTGCCAAGTCATATGATCTAAAACCTCAAACCGTATAACACCTAACATTCTTGAGCTTCAAACCCGATTCTGTGATACATCAAGCATACTACTACAAACCACATAGCTCAAAAGAGCCCTTGTTTCAGACACTTTTTTTCACTAATTTAAAGAAAAAAACCCATATTTACATTTGATATCAGTATCCTTGTACTATATTCAGCCTGAATGATCAAGCAGTTTGAGTTGAAATGAGTTATTTTTCAGTTGCCTTTGTTATGAACACTTTTGGTCAAATTTGTCACTTTTTACTCAAGTTTATGCAGAATAAAAATGGGTCCTTCTGTGAACTTCTGTGGATCTGTTAGTTTTCTTTGAAAAATTAATTTTTTATCAGTTGTTTTTAAAATCCTTTTAATATTCAAATTAGTGCAGAGGACAGTCAAGGGAGATGTGTTTGTTTACAAACTTTAACACATACAACCCAAGGAGTATGTCCCTGTTCAGTTTTCCTGGACACTCAGTTGTATGATTACATCTATTGTCTTAAAAGATAATGAGCAAGCTATAAAATACACTTCATAATTAACAATTGAGAATATAAGTTTAAAGGACTCACTAATAATCAACTTCATGCATACAAATAGGATTTCTTAGCTGAGATCTTTTTAGATCAGTAAGCATTCCATACTGAAAGTGGATTTTTTTCCAAACATCATGAACCCCTTATAGTTAACTTCTTATTACCTTTACTATTAATACCTGCTCTTATAAGATTTTACTTGTATTATGTTCATATGCCTATTACTACTAACATAAAGCCTCACAGATCCAAGCCCCATTTCACAATTCACTGTAGAAGTTAAGGAGAGTCTCCAGTCAGTAGTTCATATTTCAGATTGTGAACAAGATTCAGTAGTGACAAACTTCCAGAGATAACAAGGAACTTTCAGTGCTCATACCCAAAAAGTCTTAAACAGGAAAACAGTACTTTCTTATGCAATATGATAACTGTAAGTCCTAAGGAACAACTCAAGCTCTTTACTGACTTTATTTTTGAATATTCTACAGATTTTTCTAGAAAGTGTGAAGAGTTCAGCATCAACATTATTTTGCTAATTCTGAGGACAATAATACTATCCAGTCTTGGATATATAATGTTTTTTCTATATTTAAGTATGCTATTAATAAAAAGCAAAGGTATGGCACTACAATCATAACTGCTAGTAATAATTTTCAGAGTAATTTCCACAGCTGTTTTTTTTATTAAACAATTCCTTTGTCTTGACAATTAATATTTTCAAGATGAACAGGTATAACCCTTTGAACTTGACTTTAAACCCCAAGGAAAGTAGTGTTCAGTATCAGATTGTCTAATTCAGAGCCCGTGACCAAAAAAATCAGGTTAAAAGCACTGATGCGACAGTGTAAGCCTGTTGGATATCACAGACCTTAGCTGATAGGCATTAAGAAATTGACTAAACATCTCCCAGTCAAGCAGCATGGTCAAGCTCCTTTTTGATTTATTACCAGTCTGTTTAAAATTAAATGCTAGTTGTAAGCTACGGCAGATGGAAAAAGGGAACCTTCCAGTTCTCTCTCCCATCCCACTCTGGGGGAGTAAGCAAGCGAGCAGCTGTGTGTACTTAGCTGACTACCAGGGTTAAACCACAACAAGCATTTTTGGTGCCCAATGAGGGGCTTGAAGGGTTTGAGATAATGACAGATTTGACTGGAACATGCTAGGTCAAATTTATAGCTGTTAGTGCTGTTTAGCTAGTAATCAGCAGGCTCTTGATCTTGCCATGGGCTCACTTGCCTGACTGTTTATTGAAGTGTACTGCTTGTTAGTGTCTGCTTATCATCTTACTCTGCTGTGTCTGAGAACATTTTGATAATAGCAATGACCATGCATGCACATGGGCTGGCAGATGTCCAGGGCATTGCTGCTGTACTGGACAGGCTGGAATTCTGTATGAGCTCAAGTCAAAGGGATTGTGACCTGTGGATAAGTCCATATGGGAGCAGGACACTGAAGCATCTGTGGCCATGGTTACATCTGTGCCACAGCATGTATGCCTCAGAAGGGATTGTGGCCCAAGAAGTCCACACTGGAGAAGGTACACCTTGAAGCATCTGTGGCTGTGGATAAGTCTATGACAAAGCAGGTACACTCCTGAAGGGACTGTTGCTATAGGTAAGGCCACACTGAAGCAGGTACATCTCTGAAGGGATTGTGGCTGTGGAAGCGGCCATGCGGGAACAGGTGCACCTCAAAGCAACTGTGGCTGTGGATAAGTCTGTGCTGCAGTAGGTATACCCTAAAGAGACTGTGGCTCATAGATAAGGTTCCACTTGAACCAGGCACACTCCTAAGGGACTGCAGTCTGTGAATAAATCCAAGTCAAAGCAGAAGCAAGGTGTATTGGGTCTGGCTGAGTTGGAGTTCATTTCCCCCATAGTAGCCCTCACAGTGCTGTGCTTTGCATTGGTAGTTAGAAGGGTGTTGTTAACACATCAGTGTTTTGGTTACTGCTGAGCACAGCATCAGCACTGCAACATTCCTTCCTCAATTGAGGGCAAGATCCTGGGAGGGGACACAAGTAGGCCAGCTGACCCAAACTGACCAAAGGGATATTCCATACCATATGACGTCAGCTCAGATATAAAAGCTAAGGCACGGAGCAGGAAGGCAGGCATTCATTGTCTCCAATGGCTGCCTGCTGAGAAACCATTACGCGTGCTGAAGCCCTGCTTCTCAGAAGTGGCTGACCATCCCTGCTCATGGGAAGTAGAGAATAAACCATGTTATCTTTTGCTTTGCTTTTGCGTGCACAAGCTTCCACTTTGCTTCTGCTTTAAATAAACTGCCTTATCTCAACCCACAAGTTGTTTTTTCCACCTTACTCTCTCCCCTGTTTGGCTGGGAAGGGGAGTGATAGAGCGGCTGGGTGGGGACCTGGTGTCCAGCCAAGGTCAACTCACCACACAAGGGGAGGAGCTCATTGCAATGTTAAACCCTATGGCCTGGTACAAAGGGACCAAGAGTAACCTGGTATTAGAGTTGCATGTTATAGGACATATTTATAGCCGGAACCACCTGAACCAGTGGAGGTCAAACCTCCCAAGAAGTGGTGCAAGTGCAGCAGTGACCAGATTTGAGCTCACTGAGCCATCAAGACAAAGAGATAGTGTAGTAGATAATTTTGTGTCACAAAACAAAGATTAAAAACAAATCCATCTAAAGGAAAATGTTACCAACTACTACAAATGTATTTCCTCCTCAATATAAACTGGCAAGCGTTCACTGTCACAACTAGCAACATGGGAACTAGAAAGCAATGATAATCCTAAGTGCAAAGGTCCATTTCCCAAAACAGCTGCCTAACAGGATCCTCCCCCCACAACTAAAACACATTCCAAAAAAGAAAATCTGGTAACATGCAGAAACGGGCAACTAAAAGGTCCCCAAGACAAGGAGATGGCACAGGTTCCCCTAAATCAGAATTAAAGTGTTCAAATTTATTACTCTACACAGATAACATCTGCAAAAAGGAGGCATTCACCCACTTTTATGCCAGCAGTTAGATCTAATAATGAGTTTTAATAATGAAGTCTTCAAAGTTGCTTCTGATTAACAGGTAGAACAGGGACAACACCCTTTAACTAAAGTTCACACATAAAAACAACCCCCCATTTTTCATCAAACTGTGTCTCAAATATAAGTTTTAGTTGTTCCGACATAACATTAGTAGTAAAATTCATCAGATGGTATCCTGCCAACTGCTTGTCACAAAATACTCCCCCTAATATACATGAAATAAATTTTATGCCAGAAATCATACTGTGTTAATCATCAGGCAAAAGTACTCAAAGTGATTGCCATATGACTCCCAAGGAATAAATCACTAGATAAAAGTTGAAACGATGGTAGAAAAATGGTTGTTGCTATCACCTGTAGACCTACCTCCTCAGTACCAATAACCCTATTCATATGGAGCAAAGTCTTTTATCACCAGAATATGTTTTATTGCCTTAACAGAGATCCTGTTGGCATGTAGTCCTCTGTTCAGCAGCATGGTTATTTCTCTTGCCAACCACCAACTCAGGTTACCAAATGAGGTTTGTTTCCCTTCAATTTTATGAGACCAGCTCTCCTGCAACAAGGTTGAAGAACTTGGGAGTAAAATGAAGTTCCAGAAATTGACACGATTAAAAAATTTTATTAATAAGTAATACAACAATAAATTAACCACAGGCATTGTAAAATGCACTATCATCAGGAACAACAAAACAGGCACAAGGGATGCCATTCAGAGGGACCAGGACAAGCTCAAGAAGGGGGCCCATGTGAATCTCATGAGGTTCAACAAGGCAAAGTGCAAGGTTCCACATCTGGGTCAGGAAAACCCCCAATATCAATACAGGCTGGGGGATGCAGGGATTGAGAGCAGCCATGTAGAGGACTTTGGGGTACTGGTGGATGAAAACCCAGGTGGCAAAGGCAGGGACCGAGAGAACAAATAACCATCCACTGTAGGAGAAGATCAGGTTTGAAACCATCTAAGGAAACTGCAGGTGCACAAGTCCATGGGACTTAATGAGATGCATGCACAGATCCTGAGGAAACTAGTGGATGAAGTGACTAAACCACTATCCATCATATCTGAGAAGTCATGGCAGTCCAGTAAAGTTCCCACTAACTGGAAAAGGGGAAACATAACCCCCATTATTAAAAATGGAAATAAGGAAGACCCAGGAAACTACAGGCAGGTCAGTCTCACCTCAGTGCCTTGCATGACCGTGAAGCAGATCCTCCTGGAAGCTATGCCTAGGTACATGGGAAATAAGGAGGTGATTGTCAACAGCCAACATGGTTCCACTAGAGGCAAATTGTGCCTGACAAATTTGGTGGTCTTCTATGACAAAGTAACAGGATTGGGAAATATGGGAAAAGTGACAGAAATCATTTACTTAGACTCATGAAAAGCATTTGGTACCACCCCACACAACATCCTTGTCTCTAAAGAGGAGAGACACAGATTTGACAGATTGACCACTTGGTGGATAGGCAATTGGCTGGACGGTCGCAGTCAAATGCTAGATGTCCAAGCAGAGACCAGTACCAACTGGCATTCCTCAGGGGTCCCTATCAGGACCAGAGCTGTTTAACATTCTTGTCAGCAACACAGACAATGGGATTGAGTAAATTAGCCAATGAAATCAAGTTGTGTGTTGCTGTCAAAGTGCTGAAGGGAAGGGACCTGGACAGGCTTGAGAGGCAGGCCCATTCAAACCTCATGAAGTTTAACAAGGTCAAGTGCAAGGTCCTGCACCTGGTTCAAGGTAATCCTAAGCATAAACACAGACTGGTCAGAGAACAGATTGAGAGCAGTCCTGGGGAGAAGGACTTGAGGGTGTTGGTGGATGAGACCATTGACATGATCCAGCAACACGCACTTGCATCCCAGAAAGTCAGCCGTATCCTGGGCTGCTTCAAAAGAAACATGATCAGCAGGTCAAGGGAGGTGATTCCCCCCCTCTACTCCACCCATAAGACAGCACCTAGAGAACTGCATCCAGCTCTGGGGCCCCAAGCATAAGACATGGACCTGCTGGAACAAGCCACTGAGAGGGTTAGAGGGTTGGAGCACCTCTCCTATGAAGATAGGCTGAGAGAGTTGGGACTGTTTAGCCTGGAGAAGACTATGGGAAGACCTTATAGCAGCCTTCCAGTACCTAAAAAGGGCCTAAAGGAAGGCTTGAGAGGGCCTTTTTACAAGGGCATGGAGTGATACAACACAGGATAGTGACCTTAAACTGACAGAAGGCAGGTTTAGATTAGATATTAGGAAGAAATTCTTTACTGTGAGGGTGGTGAGACAGTGGAACAGGTTGGCCAGAGAAGCTGTAGATGCTCCATTCCTGGAAGTGTTTAAGGCCAGGCTGGACAGGGCTTTGAGCAACCTGGTCTAGTGAAAAGTGTCTCTGCCCATGGAACTAAATGATCTTTAAGGTCCCTTCCAATCCAAACAATTCTACAGTTCTATTATCATAAATCTGCTAGGATAAGGAACCAGTACAAGAAGTGCCTGAAAAATAAAAAGACAAACAACCCCCCCACAAATACAAGTGTTGCACCGTATATTTGGGAACATTTACTTCTCTCAGTCTGAAAGTAAGATGCATCTTCAAAGCAGACAGAGGAAGAACAGCAAGATTACTAATGATTAGAAGTAAGCCCCAAGACACAGCTGTTCAACCTACACAAAGAAATGCCCTACAAATAGGAAGAATAATGCTACTCTGACCCCAAAGTATTAAACCCACAGTGACTCTGAGACTTCTGAAAAAGTAATAAACACTGCACCAACAATGAGCAAGAAATTGGGAAAACAAAGGATAATGTGAGCCTGATACTAAATGGAGGAGGGACTCTGGCAACAGAGAACACATAAGATAGAAGTACTGAACACCTTCTTTGCATCCGTCTTCACTGATTAGACCAGCCCTCAGGGATCTCTGACCCAGGAGACCAGGGTAAAGGAATGTCAGAAGGAAGACCTTCCCTTGGTCAAGGAGGATTGGGTTAGAGAACACCTAAACAAACTTGATATCCACAAGTCCATGGGCCCTGATGGGATGCATCCCTGAGTGCTGAGGGAGCTGGCAGACACCATAGCAAGGTTGCTCACAATAGTCTTTGAAAGGTCTTGGTGATCAGGAGAGGTGCCTGAGAACTGGAAGACAGCAAATGTCACCCTAGTCTTCAAAAAGGGCAAGAAAGACCCAAGGAACTACAGGCCAGTCAGCCTCACCTCAATCTCTGGAAAGGTGATAGAGCACCTCATTTTGAAGGCAATCTCTATCCAGAGGACAAGAAGGTGATCAAGAGCAGTCAACATGGATTCACTAAAGGTAAATCATGCTTGACCAATCTGATTGCCTTCTATGAGACAACTACCTGGATGGATAAAGGGAGAGCAGTGGATATTGTCTACCTAGACTTCAGCAAGGCTTTCAATGCCATCTCTCACAAGATTCTCATAGGCAAACTCAGGAAGCATGGACTGGATGAGTGGATGGTGAGGTGGACTGAGAACTGGCTGAACAGCAGATCCCAGAGATTAGTGATCAGTGGCACAGGGTCTAATTGGAGGCCTATTCTCCTGGTGGTATTCCCCGAGGTTCTATACTGGGCCCAATATTGTTTAACTTGTTCATCAATGACTTGGATGAAGGGGCAGAGTGCCTCCTCAGCAAGTTTGTTGATGACATGAAGCTGTGAGAAGCGGCTGATACCCCAGAGTGCTGTGCAGCCCTTCAGAAAGACCTCAACAGGTTGGAGAGACACATAGAGAAGAACCTTCTGAAAATCAACAAGGGCAAATGCAGGGTCCTGCACCTGGGCAAAAATAACCCCATGCACCAGTACAGGCTAGGTGTGACCTGCTGGAAAGCAGCTCTGGGGAAAAGGATCTGGGGGTCCTGGTGAACAACAAGCTGTCCATGAGCCAGCAGTGTGCCCTTGTGGCGAAGAAGACCAATAGTGTCCTGAGGTGCATTAGAAAAAGCATTGCCAGCAGGTCAAGGGAGGTGATCCTGCCCCTCTGCTCAGCCTTGGTGAGGCCACATCTGGAGTGTTGTGTCCAGTTCTGGACAACAGGCAAAAACTGATGCACAGGAAGTTCCATGTGAACATGAGCAAGAACTTCTTTACTGTACAGATGATCAAGCACTGGAACATACTACCCCGAGAGGTTGTAGAATCTCCCTTACTGGAGATATTCAAGAACAGTCTGGACATAATCTTGTGTAATGTGCTCTAGGATGACCCTACATGAGTGGGGAGGTCAAACCAGATGGCCAAGTATGGTCCCTTCAACCTAACGCATTCTGTGGTTCTGTAACTAGACTTTCAAAACTGACAGTGATTTTCCTTACACAAACCAATACAGCTGGAACAATTCATAAAGGACTGTTATCCTATGTGAGGGACCCATACTGGAGCAGGTAAAAAATGCAAGGAGGAAGGAATAGCAGTTGTGAACTGACTGCAACCCTCCATTCCTCCTGCAGCACTCAGAATATAGAGGGAGGAGGTAGAAGAATCTGGAAGTGAAGCTGGATCTGAGAAGAAAGGGGTGAAAGGAAGGCAATTTTAGTTTTATCTTTGTTTCTTACCATCATGCTTTATTTTTGTAAGTGACGATAAAATAAATTCAGAAAGGGCTACCAAAGTAATAACAAGGTTTTAGAAGCTTCCTCGATACCCAGACAAATTAGCTAAAATAGACCCCTATCAGTGTAACAAAATGCTTGACTTCCACAGTAATAGGAAGCAGTAAGCATGCCAGTGAAGAGTGAAATGCTTGAGAGCATTAAAAAAGAGTTTTAAGCATTCTAACTACTTTCACATGAATGTAATCCCCAACTCCTACCATGGAAGACCTGAAAAAAATGAAATAGAAGAAGGAATAAAAATAATAGAGAGCACTCAAAAATCTTCAGAAAAACATACTGCACTTCTGCAGCACCAGAATTGAAGATTATACTACAAATTACCAAATTCTTGTGCTGCACATTAACATAACTGACTTGTATATAAAGTTTGAGTCAATGAAAATGAGACTGACAGTATTTATTATGCTTTATCAAGCTTGAGAATAAATATTTTGTTATTCAGAAACTGCAACTGCTATGCTGACCTAGGTGTCCATGATAAAAAGCTAAACTGTATATTCAATTTGATGCCAACGAACTGGGATAAAACTATTCTGCAGCACATAACTAATCTCTCACATGTTTAATAGACACACTGAATATTTTTACTCTTACATCAATATAACAGATACCCCTGTTTAAGTACCACACTGAAATGTGGTTTAGACTGGCTGCCATCAAGGTTTAATGCCTGTTGCAAATCTCTCAGAAAGATACAATAGCATGGTATTGGCAACAAGCACAAGACCAGCAGTTTGGTCCTCAATCTTATTTTTCAAGATAGACAGGTTCAAGACTTCAAAGAGATTATTAGCTCCATTTCAGAATTGTTTCAACTGGGGGCTTCTACTCAAGCTACAGCAGACATGGGAAATGGGAAGATAATTTTGAACACAAGACAAAATTGACATATCTGATGATTTTATTGACAGCCACAAAGGAACTGTCTACATTTAAATACTATAGCCATGTTCAAAAACAAATCAGAATCAGATATTAAAACAAGAGGCAAACAATATAATTTATGATCTTGAACATTCAATATCTCATAAGATATTCAGCATATTACTCAGAATATTATCTGCAACACACTGTATATTTCATAGCTACTGGTTTTATCTATAACACAAGTGAGGGCAACCCATAACACAGGGTCTCAACCCACATGTAGGACAGCTGTGGTGTTGGACACTAAAATAACTCATCATATTGGCTTGGTACAGAGCCAAAAGACAAGTGAGCTAATCATCATTTCATTATATGGCAACTTTCAGGAATGGAAAGGGTAACCTACAACATGGATGGAATAAGACTGTAAGTTAATGTTTGTGGAAGATTTTTTAACACTTATTTTACACAAGACCATATGCATTTCAAGTTCCAGTTCACCTTCTTCATAGGCAACACTACTGCACATCCGTAGTTTCAGAGTAATACCTCACCACATTGCTCTGCAAAAAAAAGTTATTACTGGGTTCAGAAAAATAAAGATTTTGATATGCATGCTAGACTAATTAAATCTGGAAACACTAACAGCCCTGAGAGGAGATTCATTCAGAAAAGTAGTGACCCACAAAAGCCCAAAAATGCTAGAAATACACTATGACTTGATATAATAGGATTATTTAAACATACTTGTTTTCACAACAGTTTGGTTTTAGTGCTCAATATGTAAGTCAGCTCTCTTGTATGGATCTTTTATTGCCACTTAAAAATCTGTTTAAACAAAACAAGTTTCTTCAAGGCCTCTACTATGCCTCATCAACCTGGTAATGGTATTGCTCTGATGCAATAATCAACATAAGGGAAATAAAGAAATTAGATAAATTTTTTGGCATTTAATTCCTAGAAGTTAGAAAGGAAAAAAAAACCACAAATACAAACAATAGCAAGTACTTCAGGTATATTCTGCCTTTGGTCAAGACTGAACCAAAATTAAATCCTTAATTAAGTGCAGAAGCAGATCAAAAGCCTATAAAATGCATGATATAACTAATGCTCAATTATTAATTGGAGTTTTGATATAAAGGCATTTATATTTCATTGACTTCTATACAGTTCATCAGATAAGCAACTGAACACATGCCACAATTCAATTACAAAACTACAACAAGCAAGAAAGTTGAACTAAGAAATTACAAGTTATAACAAAATATAGCATGTTAGACATCTAAATTACAACCAACTAGGCCAGTTACATCTGTCATGCCTTTCTTCCTTCAAATGCTAAGATATGATTCACTGCCTTCAGGCCTGATTTGTTCTGAATGAGAATCCAGGTTACAACCCCAACCTGGGAAAAACAAAAGAAAATACAAGCCTGTTAAGCTTAATTTTTGTCAACTTCAGAACCCTCTGGTATCAGATGCTTAAAATCCAAACAGCAAGAGTGTATACTTTCATTCCACAGAATTGAAGACAATTGTGCAGACCTAACTATTTAGAACTTTGACTTGCAGAATAAAATGAGCCTTCATAATGCTTAAGAAAAACAAAAAAACCACAAAACCTACTTTGCTTCAACGATACATCATTTGTTCCAGACCTACAATCTGATAGACAGTTATGAAATTGAATTGCCAGGGTGAGACTACAGATAAAACTAAAGTATTTTAATTAGCAACATCATGATAGGCATTATCTTGGAGAATTACATCTCATAGAAAGTATTAGCTTTGTTTTATGAGGTGACATTAATTATCTACTATTGTTTCAGCTCCTCCTGAAGAGAGATCAATGTATATTGGATGCTGCAGAAAAAGAGAATGGAAAAAAACCTAACTAATCCAAACAGAATAAGGATTTATAAAAAGTTGAGGTCAGCTTTTTTTGACTGCAAGACACTTACAGGATTGATGTACTAGTAAATACACTACATGTTTGCTATATTTGAATGTCTGATAAAACCTTTGTAATTTAAAAACAGTATACAAAGACACTATTCTGTGCTGTCTAAAATCTGCCCCAAACTTGATGAATTTCAGCTTTTAGATCAGCTGAAGACTGTTTCACAAATTTAAGGATACATACTAAAGAAGACAATTTTTTTATAGAAGGTTTTTTTCCTAAACATTCAAAATCCATAGTAGTTTTCCCCATGATCTCTACACAAACTTTAACAACCTTTGACTGGTTTCAACTCTGAGTTTCAAGCTGCAAGATTATCTTGACTTGCTTTTAGGGATTCCCCCCCCTCCCCATTCTAATCGATAGAGTGCTGTGTGACACTACCATTTAGTTGTCTTATGAGAAAATGGATATTTAGTCAACAGAAATAGAAGACTGCCCTTTACAGTTGGCAAAGTGACAAAACCCTATTGGCAGTTTCTATTAGACAAAATTCAGATATTACTTGAGCACTGCTATGTTTTTCTTTCCTACCTGTCACTTTTTCAGGTAGCAATTCCTAACAAGACAATATGGGTTTATAAATATTGTAACAAAGTATAAATTTATAAGTTACATACTGTTGCAATGGATCTACAGTATATAAGAAACAACATTAAAAACTTCTGGTTTTAAGTGAACGTTTCCAAAATGGCTTTTTGTAGTTTTTTGCTAACTCACTTTCTTCTTTCCAAAGTCCCCCGCGTTATCTCTGTTCAGCAATGACCTAAGGAGATATCTGGAAGTTTTCTAATTGGCTTTTATCTACTCCTTTCTATTGGTTGTTAACCCTTTCTTGTTATTGGTGGTTCTGCAAGACCCCCTAAACTTTTATTTGGTTATTCTGTAATCCCCCCCAAACCTATATATATCCCTACCCACACAATAAATCTCTCTTGCTCGCTCCTCTGCTGGTCTCTGTTGTGAGTCTTGTTGGGCTCCATGGGGACCATGTAGTGGGAGGCAGAGGGGGAGCATTTTCCCCTCCAGGTAATGGGCTAAAAACCCCAGGCCCTGGAGCCCCCTTTTCCCTTTCCCAATCCACCGTCGCAACACACAATAACTCTCTTCAGATAGCACAAGTTACAAGAAGTTGAAACATGTAAAAATCTCCTTAGTCCATATATAACAAAAAAAAAAAATAGTAAAAGCAATTGTAATTTAGTTCATGTCACATTTTTAACTTAATATGACTTAATTAAAATAGTAAAAACTATGTACAAACACTGAGCAATAAACTATCAGCTGTAACAGCAGTCTTATTGATAAATATGCATCTATACAGTGTTGAGTGGTACCTTCAGGAATTTTCAACACAAAACAAGTAATTTTATCTTCAGTTGTAGCAAACAGATTTTCCTATTAAAAATCAGCTTTTAATGTTTTAAGACTGTTTCAGAATTATTAAAATTAACAAGTATCAATACCTATAGATATCAAACAAGTACATTAAGATACCAATTTGAATATACTGCTATATAATAAACATGAATATACTCACTTTTTTAAACTGAACATTCTTACTAAGCAATTAGTGCCATAAGTATTCTATATCCACAGAACAGCATTTCAGTTATATCTACTGCAGATATCTTTAGCAGTCTTCATTAGTATTTTAAATCAAGTATTTCCTTATTCCCTTTTGCCCCACTCTCATCCTTCTGTAGAATAGAATTTAAGAATTCTGTTCTTCAAATGCAATAAAACCATTTTGATCATCACAAGTCAGCAGAAACTGTACTGCTAAACTTTATAAAGAAATTAACACTGACTTCAAAATTGAACATCTTGAGCCCAGATACAATTTAAGTGTCTTTCTTTTAAAAATGAAGGGTTGATAGCAAAAATGCTCCTCAAGTGTCAAAAGTTATGTACTAAAATTGAACACATCTGAAAACTATATTCTGGCACTAGTAATTCTTCTTGATTCTGAGGGTATTAATACTCAAGAAGCATTCATAATTAACAGTTCCTCAAGACAATCACCACAAAGAAATATGCCTACTTGAAAGTAAATAGTCAGCTTCTGTTAAGTCAGTTGTATCCAGTATTACTCTGCAAACATACCTGGCTCAATCTCTGTTTTTGGTGATACTTTCTCCTCTCTTGAAATGCTCATTTCTGTCATTTGCTGCATTACAGGCAAAGCGGCAACAAGCACATTTCTGTTTACATACAGTGAAATGGGTGATTACATTAGTTTGGAGTACATAATAAGAGCTTTAACTGTCAAAATCCATCAAACTACCCAATTAGTTATTATTGATACATGTTCTCATGTTCCTGACCTGTACTTTGATCTCTCTTCCCTAGAAGAGACTAGGCAAACTATAGCAAATATTTCCCCAGATAAATCAGAAATGTCCTTGTAAATGCAGTAGTCCAACACCAAGCACTATTTAGTTCTCATTTATAAAGATTCACAAAGCACTGTAAGGTGCACTGTCACTTTTTTCTCTGCAGAAACTCTCTGTAATAGGGCAATTTTACTGCAATGTTACTTTAACTTGCTATATACTCAGTTCATTCAAACCTCAAATAATTACCTCTATCTGGGGAAGGGTCTAAAAATCAAGTCTCATGAGGAGCAGCTGAGGGAACTGGGGTTGTTTCACCTGGAAAAAAAGGAGGCTCAGGGGAGAGCCTTACTGCTCTCTACAGCTACCTGAAAGGAGGTTGTAGTGAGGTGGGAGTCAGTCTCTTCTCCCAAGTAAGAATTGATAGGACGAGGAAATGGCCTCAACTTGTGCCAGGGGAGGTTTACATTGGATATTAGAAAAAAAATTTTTCACCAAAAGGGTTTTTAAGCATTGGAACAGGCCGCCCAGGGCAGTGGTTGAGTCACTGTCCCTGGAGGGATTTAGAAGACTGTGTAGACATGGCATTTAGGGACGTGGTTTGGTGGTAGACTTGGCAGTGTTAGGTTTATGATTGGACTCAATTATATTAATGGCCTTTTCCAACCTAAATGATTCTATAGTCTTACCTTGATTTTCCAGATGTGCTACTAGCAGTACCTTCACACTTGCTTAAGCTACCATCTGCTCTCTGTACAGATGCAGAGTCTGAGGTAGGACTGTTTGAACCACTAGCTGCCCCTATATAACAGAAATTTGAGAAGTTAATTATAAGCAAAGTATAGAATACAAGTTAGTCAAGTAGTTCTGAATACAGTTATGAACCATTTCCAATCATTCCTCATTCTACTGCATCTTCTTAATTAAAGATGGACTATGTTGTCAATGACCAAAACACAAGGATTGTATAAGAAGACAATTGTAGCAGTGGATAAGTAGAAATCCAAATTATGGTTCAACACCAAGTGGGCCACAATAAATTACACAAAAAAGCATTTTTATTGTGATTTAAAGTATTATACCCTTTGATATTCATAGTTTTAGTATGCAGCAATCAGATCTCCTGAAATACATTTTGTGATTCCTCTCATCACCTATACATTTTCCAGACACACACACAAAAAACGTCTCAAACCTTTACCCATTGGGCTGATTCTACCACTATTCTGCTGTCGCTGAAGATGTTCTTTGTAGCAAACAGAACACATGCCATTTGTTCTAGGATTTCCATAAAATCCACATCCTGTACTACACAGCATGGGCCCTGGAGTCTGGTTTGTCTCTTGAGCCATTTCAATGCTGTAAATAAAACCAAGAACTGCATTAAGAACTGGCATTTCACCAAAATCAATTACAGGGTTATAGAATTAAAGTAGGTCTGCTTACCTTGCCCACAAAAAGTGATATCAGCATTTTTAAAGATGGCTATATGGATGTTAATATATAATTCAATACTTCAATTGTATTGATAAGTAACATTGTCAGGAACATCTAAGAGAGGTAAAAAACATTGTCATAGTTTAGTGGGTTAACCTTGGCTGGATGCCAGGTGCTCATCAAGCTGTTTTATCACTCCCCCTCCTCAACTGGACAGGTGGAGAAAAAGACAATGAAAGGCTCATGGGTCAAGATAAGGACAGGGGAGATCATTCATCAATTACCATCATGAACAAAACAGACTCAACTTGGTAAAAAATAATTCAATTTATTACCAATCGAATCAGAGTAAGATGAGAAAACAAAAGCAAATCTTAAAACACCTTCCCCCCCCCCCCTTCTTCCTGGGCTAAACTCCACTCGTGATTTTTCTATTCCCCCACCCCTCCACCCCCCAGTGGCACAGGGAATGGGGGTTGTGGTCAGATCATTACACATCTCTGTTGTTCCCTCCTCCTCACATTCCCTGCTCCAGTGTGGGGTCCCTCCCACAGGAGACAGTCTTCCACAAATGTCTCCAACATGGGTCCTTTTCTACATGCTGCAGTTCTTCACAAACTGCTTCACTGTGGGTCCCTTCCATCTTTTCTTTCCATGGGGTATATTCCTTCAGGAACAGACTGCTCCAGCATGGCTCCTTCACAGGATCACAAGTCCTGCCAGCAAACCTGCACCAGCATGGGCTTCCCTCAGGATTACAGCCCCTGCTCCAGCACCTGCGATACCTCCCTCCCCAATCTTGGTGTTTGCAGAGTTGTTTCTCTTACATATTCTCACTCCTCTCTTCCAGTTGCTGTTGTGCAGCAGTTCCCCCCCCCCCCTTCTTAAGTGTTATCACAGAGGTGCTATCACCATTGCTGATGGGCTCAGCTTTGGTCAGCAGCAGGTCCATCTTAAAGGTGACTGGCATTGGCTCTGACACAGGGAGGCTTCTAGCAGCTTCTCACAGAAGCCACCCCATGGCCCACCCTGCTACCAAAACCTGGCCATAGAAACCAAATACACGCAGTAAAACTGAGAAGCAATATAATTATCAGACACCAAACTGTGTGCGCAGGTTATGACCAATTTGAATTAATTGGCCAACAAAAAATTTATTAACAACCTCTGAGCACTTACAGCATAGAAAAAACCCACCAAACCACAGATAGATGGGTAGAACAAGCAAGACCAAGTTTGTATCTACTAAACAGTTTTGGTAATTAGCATAGTTTATCTTTGCAGACTCCAAAAGGACTGCTCCACTTTTTCAGTAATGGTGATCTTACATCATTCCAATGCTAATCCCATTATTAGCAGTTTGTACTTTCATGACATTTGTTAAACAGAACAAAAAAAAAAAATCACTGAAGGATGGGCAACAGTCATTTTAAGACTGTGTTTTCTATCTGTAGATGATGTTTCTATAACAAGTCTTTTAACTTTGCTTAAATTGCATACAAAGCCCAATACTAAATATTAACTAGCAACAACATAAGCCCTCAAAACAGATGATCCAAAAGTGTTTCTGAAATAAGCTTAGATCAGATCTTACTCTTCCATGAAAAGTAAAGCTATTTTAGACTGTTGAACACATTAATTTACACACCCCATGCATTTCCAAAGAGCTAGTTAAATCTTTTGTCTTTAAGATAAAGGCAGACTTCTGCATCTCCAAAAAGTAGATAATTCTCTCATCTCTGCCATCAACTGCAAAGTTAGAAATAAAAATACTTCACCTTCACTGGTAGTTGACCATGGCAAAACAAAGCTAGATAGAAAAAAATAGCTAGGTAGAAAAACTGATATAGTAACCAAATCCTTAGTTCCCAATGTCAATAAAACTACAATACAGTAATCAAGCAATCTACTACAAATTGAGGAAACACTTGTCCTCCAAAATTTAGATGTAGTGAAAGTACTGCCTATAGCATTTGGAAACATTTTAGTGAAAACTCCAGATTACTGCTTTCCTCTTTAAGGGGAGCCACAAAACAGGATGTTTGTCTGCTGATGCTCATGAAAACTCAAGCAGACCAAATGTTAATTAGTGCATAAAGAAATACTTTTTATAACTTAAAGCCACACTACAAGCTGTAACCATATATCTCAACAGTATGAGAACTGTATTTGACAGCAGCATTTGTCTAGTTAATCTAAACTTCTAGGATCAAAGTAAATCAACAGCTGGAGAAAAGAGTAAAATCAATCTGCTTGCCTGTTGGTGGGCACAGGTCTTCAACAGTTTATACCTTTGTTTCAGTACTAGAAAGCAAACTCAAACTTATTCTGATATACCTCTTCAGAAGTTGCAGTTTTACAGCCATACACCAATCAGTGGATACAACAGAAAATTTAAGACTATAAAAAATTACTCATTTTTATTGTAGCTCTTTGTTATTATAACACAAAGACTGTACTTCTGCGGGTGCAGTCAAAGCCCTATCAAAAATGATAACACATACACTATCACCATCAATTTCAATTAACTTGTTCCACTTTCAAATTAGCATGTTTCACCACTTATTGAAATAAAGACAAGATAAAATACAATAAAAATTTAGTTATATCAATAAAATTTACCTATGTTAAATGTGACTTTGCAAAATTGTAACTGCTTGAAAGAAGGTTGCTGCCCAAACTATGGGCAACTAAGATAAAGCTAGCTTACATAAACAAAAGGGACTGTCAGGGAAGGCAGGAAGGACTTCTAGCATGTAGCATTGCAAGGGAGACAGAAGAGGGGTGGGGGGAAACCTAAGCTGTTTGAAGTGATAAAACTTTACGTAACTACTCTATAGTAGTAAGAATAGGAGTTAGGTAACCAAATGTCTATTTAGATAAGGCAGACTTTGTAAAGAGTGTATGTGATAGTTAATTTTGAAACTCACTCCTTCAAATGTATAAAAAGCTGTTGTGTTTCTTTACTCGGTGGAATGTATGGGGGGGGGCAAAACCCCCTGCATCTCCCTGGCCATAATAAAAGTGTGCTTTACATATAGTTCAAAGATTTCTTTGAATCCTAACTAAGTTTAACTTTAGGTATTAATGCTGGTATTAACATATTACAAACAAGAGTCTTTATAGCTCTTTGTTAACACAGTCCTTCACTACTTGAAATGCATGCTGCTAATTAAAAGATCAAGTTGTTATCCAATGCTTAAGAAATTCTGTTTTTTCACTCCTTAAAGTCTAGGTATCACCTGACTGGGTTATAATACACTTTCCAGAATTTAATCTAATAACCAGGACGCTAAAATATGCCATTTAATATTTTGAATCACCAGTGAAAGTGAAGTTTTCAGAAAAGACAGATTACAGACTTCTCTAACTCTTCCCTACAAACTTTTCTACCAAGATCACTAAGTACCTAAGGCCTTACAAATTCAGTTGTACTACTCTGAAAAACAAGCTAATAGCACTATGTATCTGCTTTACCAAACTTTTTTCAGAAATTTGGGTCACATGGTTGAGCATATTAGCTTCTGCCTGTCACAAGGCTGCAGTGCGACAGACTAATCTAAAGACTCAGACATAAAACCTTGTCGACAGGGGCCTCAGAAATCAGCTCCTATTTATATCTCTGAAGGCTGCCAACTCCAACAACCCACAGAAGTGAAGCAGCCAAGCATGCTCACTGTAAGAGAAAAATACAAAATTCAATTAATATGACTACAGCTCCTTTTCTAGAGGAAAAGGGAATGCAGATACTTAAATTCAATCAAGAAAACTGCCTCATGATGCTGCATTATCTCAGACATTTTCATCTCTATTTCACAGCAAGAACAAAAAATCAGCTATGATCAGAGGCCTAACATATTATTACACACTCACAACCGTACAAATACATTCCCCAACCTTTTGGTTGAGTGGTTATAACCAAACCTTTGCAAAAAATATAATGAACTCTCCTAGCTCCAAAAAGAGCAAGTCTTAACCCTCAGAGATGTCCACGTTTAACCCTGACCTCCCAATATAAAAAGGAACTATTTTATTCAGTGTGTTAACTCAAACAGTAATTTACACCACTGACCTTCACAGTTATTGGCAAGTTTACCCACCCAAACTAAAAGTGGAACATAAATACTTTGTTATTATCACAGTTAACAGTCTCATAACTAAAACATCTTTTTAGTTCCAAATTACAACTGAGGCATAGTCAACTCTAATAACAGCAGATATTTAGATTATTTGAGCAGCAAATCTAATTAAGCTTTCGTGCACAACAAGTACACTTCCAAGAAACTACAACTTACGAACTATGTGACATGCATAATAAAAACGCTTCAAGTTACCCTAATATTTCATAGATTCATAGAATGGTTTGGGTTGGAAGGGACCTTAAAGATCATCCAAGTTTCAAACCCCCTGCCGTGGGCAGGGACACCTCCCACTAGACCAGTTAACTCAGGGCCCCATCCAACGTGGCCTTGAACACTTTCAAGGATGAGGCATCCACAATTTATCTGGGCAACTTGTTCTAGTGTCAGACCACCCTCACAGTCAAGAATTTCTTTCTTATATCTAATCTAAACGTACCCTCTTTCAGTTAAAAGCCATGCCTCCTTGTCCTATCACTCCATGGCCTTGTAAAAAGTCCCTCTCCAGCCTTTTCAGAGGCCCCATTTAGGTACCACATTAATTACTTAATATAATAAAGGGAATAAAAATACTAATTTTAAATCAATAATAAAACCTTAGATGGGGCTAAACTGGCTGGTTAAATAAATACTTATTTATCTGAATATCCCCGTCTAGAAAATGAACCATAAAAAAAAAAAAAAACAACCAAAAACACAAAACCAGCAAGGATATTCGAGGTATACGCCTCTCTAAAAGCGTTCTAGATGAAGCAAAAAGAAGAAATAAATGCGGATCAAACCCAGGCATTTCCTAGTGACAATTAAATGCAGCTCAGTAATCCAGACAAAAAGGGAGGCACCACCAAGTGCTCAAAGCTTGTTACGTTTTAGTCGCCATCGCCTCTACACACCAATGCCCTCCCCCAGGACACCAAAACACAAAAGATGTGGAAGCTGCCGGCCTAAGGCTTTTTTAACAAAAACCCAGCTCCTCTCTCAGCAGGACTGAGGAAGCCCTCGTTGTCTCGCTCCCTGCCTGCCCCACTAAGGAGGGAGTAGGGTGTACGCCATCCTGGCCCGGCGGCTTCCCACCGCAGCACCCATCGCGTCAGAGTCCGCCAGATAAAACAACAGACGCCCTGCCGCTTCTCGCCTCGCGAAAGGCAGCAAAAACGCCTTTGGGAGGCCCAAGCACCCCCCGCGCCGCTCGTCTGGGCACACCGCCACCGCACTAACAGCTCTCAGAAATCGAGTTCACATCCTCCCCCAGTCACCCTTCAGTGTCCGTGTACCTGCTCCAGGCAGGGGGTGGAGCGAGACACCCCACGGCCGATGTCGGAGGCGCTGCAGATGGCTTCGGACTGTTTCTAGGAGAACGAAGGGCAAGAGGACGTGGGGCACGAAGCTGGTGGTGCCACCACCGCTTCCTTTCTGCGGCAGCGGCGCGTAACGAAACGCGCGACGCACAGGAGAAAGACGAAAGGAAGGCGCAAGAAAAAGAAAGAATTGAGGAAGAAGGGTGGAGGAAGGAGGGACCTGAACCCGCCGGTCCGCTCGCGTCAGCTCCGCCTCCTCCTGGCTGTTGCTGAGGCCTACATGCCAGTGCGCTCCCACGCGAGGGGAAAGAGAGGATGAGATATTTACGAGGCGGCTCAAAATACCGCCGCCATTGCCTGCGGAGTCACGAACCTCCCCCTCTCCAAGACTAGGGACTATAGAGGAATGGACAGAGACCCCGCACGTCATCTGCTCTCCCGGGGGTGGGAAAACGGAAGGAGCAGTAACAACTGTCTCGCATGGCTTCACCCCGCCCACGGAAGTAAGATGGAGCTGCGCGCAGAGAAAACAAAGCCTTTCCCCCTCTACTTGCCTTAATAACAGACACCTCCGCCCTTAATTAACGTTGCCATTTAAACTTGAACCTGTAGTGGTGTCACAGGTGAATTAACAAGAGAAGTCATCGTTGTGGGGTTAACTAAAAGGGTTTTATTAATGATTTAACCAGATTCAAATGATAGTTAATGATTGAATAAAAATTAAATAATAATAAAAATTACAAAAAACTGCTGCCATACAGGAGAGCTCAATGGGTTTAAGGGGGCTACAGATATTTATAGTATAAAGTGATTGACTTGTAGTCAAACCCCCTTTGGTGTACGTGCAGGAGTGCAGTTGGAGCAGTTTTAGTTTTGTCTAGTCCCAGCTCAGGCTGGTGTTGTTAGCTCCTGATAGACTCCTTAGTTCCTGAGAAGATATGACCTAGCACAATTCTCAAGGTCTGCACATTAAGGATGATTTCCCTGAGGCTGAGTTGTTGGTGATGCCTGAACCAAAGTACTGTTCACTCACATCCATCATAAGCAGCCATTAGTATTTTTTAACCTTGCACTCCTGTTTTATCTATCTTCTGGATTCATTGGCTATTGTCTACTTAAAAAAAAAAAAAAAAGATTATCTGATAATGACTTCTTCCCCACTGTGAGAGCAGCACAGGGTAGCTTATAGCTTCAAACCACTGTCAATAGGTATAGGAGTGATTACTCTGTCATAGTAAATTAAAGGCAATTAAAATGTTTGTAAGGTAGTATTTCTAGAAAATGGAAGATAAACATACCATGCTTACATTACTACATGTATCTTAGGAATAGAAGATCTGTAAAATTCAAAGTTGCTTTAGATAAATGGTCTAGATAATTCAACTTTGCTTAAATGCAGTTTCTACCATATTCTATTGATTTTCTGAGACTACAATATATTTTTGGGCCTCTTTAAAGCATTTAATCTGAAAAAAACCCAGCTAGAATTGGAAGGTATGGCTTTACAGGTAGTACACCACTGAAATCATTAGAAAAACCTTTTTGTCTGACATGCCTTCTAGAGCTGATCTCTTTCCTTGTTTGTCAAAGGGATGTCTCCTGACACTCAAAAGCTTCTATCACAGATAGATAAAATTTTCAAGTAAATGTAACTATACTGTGCTGAAAGACAGCAAGCTCTGTAAAAGTATAGGGCACTAATAATGAAACTCCAACACATAAAAGCAGCATGCAGAGGATGAAAGCAGAGACAAACTACAGAGGAGAAACTGAGAAACATTGAACAGACATATAGGGATGGTATCAGGAAAGTTAAAGCTCTGTTGGAGTTAAGACTTGCAAGAAATGTCAAGAGCAACAGGAAGAGCTTTGTTAGGAAAATTGTATTTCCTAACGATTGTACCAATCTGTCTTTATAGTATGAAATTGTATTAGCTTTTTAAGAGATATATATTTTACATTGTATATTGCATGAACATTGTTAAGTCAGCATAACTTAAGGGCCCCAGCTCACTGTAAGGAGGAGAAGGACAGCTGCCACATTGAAGATAAGGACCTTTTGTTTCTCAAAATCCACAAGGAAGGAAGGATATCCCTGGACTACTGAGATAATGCCAGCATCCTAGCCCCTCCAAACACCTCTCTGAAACCGTCCCATTATCTGGCATCATAGACAAGTAACTGTAGCAGGACCAACTCCAGGGATACCTAGATCAAGAAGCACGTGGATGATGACGACATATAATTGTAGTTGCTTTTCAAAATAGTTGTGTGTGTGGCCAAATCATGTTGTACTTGAATGTTTGAAAGTTATAAGAATCGCATAAAACTGCATTCAGGGTGCCCTGATTTGAATGAGACACTTCATGTACATGAATAAAGAATTTCTCTTGCAGATCTATACTTTGTGTCCTAGCCTCTCTCCTCAGTCAGCATGGGACAGTTGTGAAATTTTCATGACAGTTTGGCAACCCAGTTGGGATTTAGCCAACTCAATCCAATGTCTCACTACTGCCTGGATCCCAACAATCTGCCCTGCTGGCCTGTGAGTGAGTTCACCTCGAGATACTCAGGCATAGGAGTAGTGTAGTGTGGATCTTGCTTGGTGGTAAGGTGATTTTTTTATAATAATGGGATGAGGATAAAGTATAATGAAGTCATCACTGATAAATGAATTGTTACAACACCAGAAATCTATTGATGGAGCAGGTGGGTTGTCAAAAGCCCAAGCTATAAAACTATGTCAGGAAAATTGGCCGGAAGTGCCTACCTTTGGTGATGCGGACCAAAAGTGGCCACAGTCTGATTCTTTTGATATTATTAAGCTGAGCTATTTATGCCAGCTAATGAGCCAGGATGGGACCCCGATTTACCATCTGATAGAGATATGCTACAAAGGGTGAAAAGCAGACTGTTAGAACTGTCAGGATAGCATGTACTTGGCACTGGTGAGGCTGCACCTTGAATCCTGTGTTCAGTTTTGGGCCTCTCACTACAAGAAAGACATTGAGGTGCTGGAGCTTGTCCAGAGAAGGGCAACAAAGCCAGTGAAGAGTCTGGAGCACATGTCTTATGAAGAGCAGCTGAGGGAACTGGGGTTGTTTAGCCTGGAGAAAAGGAGGACCTTATTAGTCTCTACAACTGCCTGAAAGGAGGTTGTAGCAAGATGGGTGTCTGTCTCCTCTCCCAGGTAACAAGTGACAGGACAAGAGAAAATGGTCTCAAGTTGTGCCAGGGGAGGTTTACGTTGGATATAAAGAAGAATTTCTTCTTTATGCCTGACCTGGGTGGTCAGGCATTGAAACAAACTGCCCAGGGATGTGCTGAAATCACTATCCCTGGAAGTGTTCAAAAATGCGAAGATGTGGAACTGAGGGACATGGTTCAGTGGTGAACACAGCAGGTGCTAGGTTAATGTTTGGACTCAATGATCTTAGAGGTCTGTCCTGGGTTACACAGAGATTCTGGTATCCACCTTTTCTCTTTTCCCCAAATATGCCTACTAATTTAGACTGAGGTGGGAATTCAGGATAAGGGTGGTACTATTATCCTAGGAGAAGAATGTATCCACAAGTGTGAAAGACTGGAATGCTGACGACTCAAACAATCCAGATGTTGAGGGCGTACACACCTGCCACCTCAGGCTATGAGGTGGGTGTTGTTTCACACACACACGCGCGCGCGCACACGCACATGCACACACAACCTGAAGATATTAATCTCTGCTGATGGACCATAATGGATCCACCTGTGCTGACATAACAGGCAGCTGTAACATCTTAGAAGGTGTCAAAGACTCCTGAAATGTCCCATGATCCAGTATTACATCACCCAGTGAAAAACTCCCTGCGCCAGGGGAGGTACTGGAGGTGTTCCCACCTACCCTGAGCCCAGTAAAAGATCACACTCAGACTTCACTCAACATCTGGGGTCTTCTTCCCTCACTACATGGGATTTCTACCACCTGCAGTTTCTCCCACCACCTCAATGGATCTGGACTGTGATCACCACTTTGACCAACAAACATTGAAATTGCAATGACCAAGTCTTATTGCTGGATCCAACAGGTATCTTGTGGGTACTTACAGTTGTCTGGGGGGTCTGCAGCCCTGCTCCAACTGCCTGTACCAGCACTGCAGCCTCACTCCAACCATTCCTTCCAGGATTTTTCTGGGTGGGGGGAGACCAGCCACTATTTCATTTTGGTCCAGTGGGTGGGGGCTTGGGAAGTTTCTCCTCACTGCTTAACTTAACCCAGTTTTATCAGTATTGTTATTAACATTCTTCTTGGTAAAG
Source organism: Empidonax traillii (assembly GCF_003031625.1). NCBI lineage: Eukaryota > Metazoa > Chordata > Aves > Passeriformes > Tyrannidae > Empidonax > Empidonax traillii. Next base: position 85,034 of record NW_020956320.1, on the reverse strand, counting down.
AGTTATTTTTTCACTTACATCTGTGTGTATTTGGTCTCTTTCTATTTATTGGAGAAAAACATGGGCATTGAATCCAAGGGAAGAGACTTCTGAGGTCTCTGCTCCTCCAAATTGTCTCAAATCAAGACAAGGTCTTTTCTAACCTAAACGATTCTATGATTCTCCTTCAGTAGTTTCCATAAATTCTTGTAGTGGACTCCATACATCTGCCTTCCATGTCTGATGCTTTCCTATAATGTGGTAGGACCCATCAGTAAATAAGGCAGTTTGCTTCTCACTTTTTTTTATTATACAATTGTGCCTCTTCAGTACGTCATATCCTTCTCTGGTGACATTCCAAAGTCTTGGCCTTCTGTCCAGTCCATGATCATTTCCAAGATTCCTGGATGACGGGGGTTTCTTATTTGAGCTTGATGTGTGATCAGTGTGACCATGTAGCGTCAGTTTCATGATGTGTAGAGGGGTCCCTCCCTTTGAACATCTAACCCAACACGGGTAACAGGGGTGTCAGGAGGAGCTGGGCTTCAGTACCAATCACCTCTGAAGCAGCTTGAACCCCTTCATAAGCTGCATCTGTTTTTCAGTTGGAGTATTGCAGGTCTCAGATGCTCTGTATCCCTGACTCCAAAAGCCTAGGGGTCAACCTTGAGTCTCCCCTGGTGCTTTCTACCAGAGGCTCCAGGTCAGGCCATTCTCCTTAGCTGCAGTGTACAGCACATTTTTTACATCTTAGCCTGTTGAGACTGGCCTGAGAGCTACAGCATGAACTATTTCCTGTTTGATTTGTTGAAAGGCTTGTCTTTGTTCAGGGCCCCATTTGAAATCATTATTATCCTGGGTTGTTTGGTAGTGGGGGTTGACAATTGGACTGTAATTTGGAATGTGCATTCTCAAAAATCCCCCAATGTCTAAAAAAGCTTGTGTTTCTTTCTTGTTTGTTGATGGAGACATTGATGTTATTTTGTTAATTACATCTCTTGGGATCTGATTACATACGTCTTGCCATTTTATTCCTAAAAGCTGGATCTCCTGTGCAGGCCCCTTTACATTCCTCTGTTTTATGGAAAAACCAGCTTTCAGAAGGATTTGGACTATTTTCTTCCTTTTCTGAAAAACTACTTCTGCTGTATTGCCCCACACAGTGATATCATTAATGTATTGCAGGTGTCCCAGAGTTTCACCCTGTTCCAGTGCAGTCTGGATCAGTCAATGGCAGATGGTAGTGCTTTGTTTCCACTCCTGGGGCAGTTGATTCCAGGTTTTCCTGACACCCTTCCAAGTGAAAACAAACTGGACTGAACTCTGCTGCCAAAGAGATTGAGAAAAATGCATTAGCAATATCAATTGTGGCACCACTGGGCTACCTCTGACTCCACTGACTGATGTCTAGATGGTTCCCAAGCAGCAATTGGCCCCTTCTGGCCAATGTCCCCCAGTTTATATACTTGGCATGATGTTCTATGGTGTGGAATATCCCTTTGGCCAGTTTGGGTCAGCTGTTCTGGCCATGCTCTCTCACAGCTTCTTGTGCACCTGCTTACTGGCAGAGCATGCGACACTGAAAAGTCCTTGACTCAGGGTAAGCACTGCTCAGCAACAGCCAAAACATCAGTGTGTTATCAGCATTATTCTCATTCTGAATTCAAACCACAGCATTGTACCAGCTACTATCTAAAAAATGGACTCTACCCCAGCCAAAATCAGGACATAGTCATAGTTCCCCACAGAGTGGTACCAGATCCTTCCACAATTATTGCATTAATTCCAGTGAACTCTAAATGGTACTGTTATGGATTTATGCACACCAGCCACCATAACAGGGTCTGACCATAGGATAGCACTGAAAAATATGATGTCCGAGTGAAGGTTTCAAATTCCTGTATTATTAGTTCTCAGGTGACAGCTTGAGCTGGGAGCTTCTGGAGAGGGCCCCTTACCCCAGCTTGCACCACTCAATTATACCTGTACCACCCAGCACCTGATCCCCAAGTCCAATCACTTAATTCTGGTTGGTGATCTCTTTCTTATTGACTTTCACTGTTGCTGGACTGACCTTCTTCTGAAGTTACCTCATTCCCTTGGAATTGTTTCCTTGCTCCTTATCTTCTTCATTCCACTCACACCTGCCAGATTCATCTAGTTCTGTGCTAGTTTCATTAGTTTTATCAAAAAGTTTATTCTTGGTCAGCTCTTGTGGCCTAAGGCTTTGACTACTTCAGTTACTAGGATTAGGCTAAATGTGACTATTTGGAGAGAAGAATGCAGTTAATCAAATTTCTTTTATATCAACCATGATCACTTTGCTTCAATTAGGCTAAACTTTAATTATTTCTTTTATTTTTAACAATCTCCTTTGATTTGTCTAGCTGTACTCTTTTCTGCACTTCTTTTTCTCTCTGTCTTTAAAAATACCTGCTGAAAAGAAATTTTACAGATATTTGAAAGGAAATAGTTCTGGAAAAGTCAAGGTTACCTTTTCTGCAACAAAAAGTCTTTTAATAAAAAAAAAAAATCCACTAAGTTTTAGAAAACTTTTGGACTGCTGTTTTTTCTTTTCATTTTTTTCCTTACTGTAACTCTTTGTTGTGAGTGTGAAATGTCTTTTGATTCCTTACTTTTTTCATTGGTCTGGAATATTTCCGGTCCATGTACATTATCCAAGATAAATTGCTAACTACTTTGAAATCTGTGTTGTTTTGTGGTTGTTTTTTGGAGGGTTTTTAATTGATCCATCTAGAACTGTTCACTGTTTTAATATACTCTTACTCTATGGTGAAATTAATTATTCTAAATTAAATAGCTAGAGCATTTTTTCTACCTCTATATTATGGTATCATTATTTCTCATGTTAGTAAATAATAATAACTGATGGATTTTCTGTTTGGGTTGCCTGTATTTCTGAGTTTAAAAATGCAGGAGCTTAGTGCAGAATGAATGCTTACATTGTGTCAGGACCCATCAGTAGGGGGCATGATGTTCATTGTAAACTCAGCAGGCTGAAGAAAGACACTGGACCATGTGTCAGAGAACTCTTTTATGCTTTATTGTATAATCATCTTATCTCCAAAAACCAGCCCACTGTTTAGTCTCAAAAGTGTTGGCTAACAAGTACTTAAATTTTACAATACACTTCTCAAAAGTGATGGCTAATAAGCCCTTCATTTTTACAGTACGCTTCAATAAGTTCTCAACTCCCACAACAAACTTCTCAAAAGTGCTGGCTAACAGCAACAACACACTTCCACAAGCTCCCCACTCCCCCAATAAAGTTCAGTATGGAATACGGGGTAGAATATGAAATCTGCACTTTGCCCAGGCAAAACAAGGGAGGAGAGAAATAAAGGCAGAAGAGAGAGAACAAAGAATATCACCAGTCCTTAGATCCCACCTTGGTCCTGCCACATGGATAGTCTGGAGCTGGGGTAGCGAGACAAAGAAAGTGAAAGAGTTAAAAAGGAGAAGGAGGAGACCTGATTCGCTTTTTCTTATAGTTAATCGCTTTTTCTTATAGTTAATCGGGTGTATGCCTCTTATGTAAACTATAGTTTTCACACACATTTTGTTCATGCATGTGCAACCAGCTCTTTTGAGCCCTCCAGGAGGTGAGTTGGGCAGGGGTGGGGCGGGGGGCAGGGAGATTGAGACTCATGCTCACTGTGGAGCAGGAAGTTGACTCAGCACAGCACTGCTACACCTCCATGGGACTCTCTCTTTTGATCATACCTTTGTTGTCAAAACAGCCAGAATGTTTGAGGAAAAACATGTTTATGCCTGGTCTTTCACACATTGTTTAATGGTTGGCTAATATGTTGGTAGTTTTGTAATAGAAGGGTTAACTTTGTTCATAAAATCTTATGTGTATGAGGGAATAAGAAACTTATAATTAAACAAAATAAGTTTCACAGACATCCTGTTAATCAAGCAAGTGTCAGTAAAAGTAATTGCACACATCTTGCGAAGCAAACAAGTGTCAGTATTGGTGGAATTCACAACTGATAAGAACTACGGCTTTCATCCCTGATGGATTCCAGAAGGCAGATAACAACCACTTAACAACAAGCCACTCACTCGCAACCACAACACAGACTTACATTCAAAATCCGGGACTTGAAACTGTATAAAAAGAGACATTTGCTGCATTTTGGTGTGTGTCTCGGGTGGAGCACTGATTTCTCAGACCACCCAGTGCTGTTTTGCTTTATTATCACTTGCTTAATAAATATATCAATGTTTAATTGGAATTGAGTTGTCTAAATTCTTGTATCAATTTATAACAATTTGGTGCTGAAACCTGGGATTCAAGTTGCTTTGGTGCGGACCCCTACAGACAGGGAGATGCCCTATCTCTGGATAGCCCTGCTCTGAAGGCTGTTCTCACCAAACCCTGGATCAATGAACCTAGTAAAATTTTGATAATGAAGCAAAAGAATCTGCAGACCCCTTAAATTTTGTGCACGAAGACCCCAGGGAGGGGTAAGTATAGAGTTTTCATTTTGTGGAACCGTTTGGTCAGGGAGGTAACGTGTGCCTGTGTGAGAGGTCTCGGTACGAGACCAAGCAAGTGTGGACTATCTAGTAGTGCAGTTCTCATAGCCCGCGAGGGAGCGAGACATGACCGAGAGGAAGCAAGTGTGTGTACGTTTCAAGGCACCTTAGAAGATAGGACAAAAGAAAAGCAATCCTTCTGATCCCATGGGGAAAGGAAAACAGAATAAGTTACCCGATATTCCCCCACAAAGCCCATTAGGATTAAGGATAAAACACTGGGGTGATTCCCGTAGGAGGAAAAGTAAATCTAAGGAAAAGATGATACATTATTGTATCGAAGTTTGGGGAGGGAAGCCACTGTCTAATCCCCATGTTATATGACCCGTATTCAGGTCTTCCGAGAATTGGGTATGTCAGCACTTGAACACATGGATAAATAATAAAGAACCCCCGGTCACCCATGAGGAAAGCCCAAAACCCCAGATGAAGATCCCTTATGGCCCCCCCCATATCCCTCATTACCCCCCCCTTCCACAAATCCCTCTTCAATTTCCTTCAGTTGCTGTTCCCGCAGCACCGTTGAATCCCCCATTACCCCCCCCACAGCACTACTGAATCCCCCGTTACACCCTCCCATCTGCAGATCTCATTGCCTTGTCAGATCAAAGGTGTGAGAGTCCCAAAACCACTAAGACTCCTAGGAGGAAATGGACAACCCTGAGAGAAGTCAGAGCTTTATTATTAGAAAACCTCTTGGGAATAACAAAACAGTTAAACCAAGTTTTAAGACCTAATATCTACACCTGGGAGGGAATGCAGTCCAACACCCCTCCCAGTGGGAACCATGACTCAACCCTAAATTGGCAACACATAGCTAATTATTATACTTCATTGATCTGGAGAATTAAAGAGACTGTCCCCCATGAACAAAATGTTGTAAAAGCATTCGAAAATCAACAAAAAAAAAAAGAAACACCTAGAGCATGGTTAAAAAGACTGAAAAAAAATTACAACAATATTTAGACATTATTCCTAACACCCCAACTAGTCAAATATTACTAAAAATCCACTTTGTAAATCATGCCTAGAATGATATTAGAACAGAACTAAAGAAATTAAGTGAATGGCAAAACAGAGGACTCAAAGACTTACTGAAAGAAGCCCAAAAAGTATACATGAACAGGCCTCAACGAATTGGCCCAAAAGTCCAAGGGATAAAACGTTTTTATTGTAAAAAAAAAAAAAAAAAGTCATCTAAAAAAAAAAATTGTCCAAAAACACAGAGAGAACTAAAACCATTTAAATAAGCTGAAAAAGATAGAGAGTGTCAAGAGTTTTATTATTTATTTCCTGGGACTACAACATCATAACAAGCTCTTAATAAAACTAAATTTAAAAAACCAGGTAAAGTAAATGAAACAAAGAGGGAAAAATTTACCAAGCTTCTCGTAAAACAAGTTTAAATCTAACAACAAAAATTGTGCCAAGACTGAGACCACAGTGTCGAGAACTGAGAAAAGGGAGGGTGTCGTGGTTTTGTTTTGGGTCAATTTGCTTTCACATCCCCCACACAATTACTATTAGTTGAGAGAAGGTTTATGCAGACAAAAGAGACAGAATTTGGGGAAAATAATATGAACGTTTATTACTAGTAAAACAAAAACTACTAAAGAACTATATCTATAACAATTCTACTTAAGTAAAAATGTTATGTATTTATGGAAATACTTCTCCTCCCTTTATACCAGTCTAAGGAGGAGAAGCAGTCTCATTCTCTATTTTTGGAGTTCCAGGTCTCCTCAATAATTCTGCAGCACTCTCGTCGCAGTTGGAATTCCTTCATCTCTCTCTCATTCTGTGTCGGCCTCCAGGGCTGGACCTACTCCCCTTCTGGGCTAAGACTGGAGGCTGGGAGGTTACCCAGGCCTTGAAGGTTTTTCTTCCATAGGCTTGCAAGGGGACACTTGCTTACTATGGATCTTCTTCCACGGAGTTACAGGGGATAATGGCTTATAAGTCCACCCCTGTTCCCTATGGAGGCCCCTTCCCATGGGAGCACAGTCCTTGATAGACTTCTCGGCATGGGTCTAGCATGGATCTCACACTCGGATCCTAACATCCCATCTGGACTGTCTCGCTCCAGCATGGGTTTCCCTCAGGGTCACAAATCTTCAGCACCAGCATCATGGATCTCTCACTGAGATCCCAACATCCCACCTGAGCCATCTCGCTCCAGCGTGGGTTTTCTCAGGGTCACAAATCTCCAGTAGCAGCAGCATAGATTTCTCACTCAGATCCCAAGCTTACCCAAGTCATCTTTCGCTCCGGCGTAAGTCTCATCTCTCTCAGGGTAACAAATTTTCAACAGAATTCTGCCTTATTTAAGTTCCTCTCATGAAGTCTCGGTTCTCTGGTACATCCACAAGGTCCTTTGTGAACCGCATAGGGGGTCTCCTCATCCCAACAAACTTCCACAGGTAGCAGGGTTTTATTTTTCAGTCTTTTCCCTGCTGAAGGGAGAGAGCAAAAAAGGGGAAGAAACAAACCCCCCTTTGCACAGTTCTTCTTTCTCCTCCGGCTGCCAGTTTTGACATTGGAGGTCCCTTATCTCTTTGGTGGAATTTCTCTGCAGCTGTTTCTCGTCCAAGCAGTTCGTCTTTTAAAGTTTTTTTTTCTTCACTCTCTTACAGAAGAGAAGGGAGGGGCTTCAGTGCTACACTTGACCCCGGCCCAGGGCCGGGGGAGGAGGGGGCCTGGCCCTCCTCAGGCCCACCGCTCTTCTACATGGCTGCTGCCCCTAATTTCAACTGCGCAATCCCCTTCTCTTCTGTTTTCTTAAATATGTAATTAGCAAAGGTGTTACCGAGAGTTTTAATTGGCTTCTTATTCTGAAATTCACTTCGACAAAAACATTATCACCCCCAGGGGCTGACTGACTGGGCAAAACCACAACAGAGGGGGGCGAGAGAGCTGAAGAAACAGTGTCTCCTGTGATGAAAGGAAAAGTCTGCAGCTTTAGTTTTGATGACTTGGGAAGAGGGAAGTTACTTCTGTAGTCTTTAAAAGGAAGGATAAAAACAGTGTTGGAATCAATAGAGAGAGAAGGAAAGAACTGCATGTACTAGGCTGAGAAGGTCAGAGAGAAGGGAAAAATAGTGCTTCCCCTCTCCAGACGAGCTAGGGAAAGAGGATGGGGCTTCGAATTGATTGATTAGTTAATACTTTTATTAGAAATCTGGGTTGAAATTAGAAACTCTGATATAGTAAGTCTGTGGTTGTATTTGCCAGTGTGGCATAAGAAAGTGTTGTGTAATTTTACTGTCAGAAACTTCATTTTTAAAGAAAGTGCAACAGAACCATTGTTAATATCATAGGCTATTATGATCATAGTTCGTATAGATGTATTAAATAATAAGCTAACATTGCTTTCATTATATGTGTCTGTGCCTTTAAATATTCTCACAAAACTAAAATAATGCCAATTATTTGTTATCTTAAGATATGTACACAGAAATAATTTTGATGTATATTCTATACTGAAAACCATACTTTTAACAAAAACTTCAGTATTAAGATCACCTTTACTTCTTCTCCCTTCCACCTCAAGAGGAAACTTTGTGTACATCGTGTGTAGATTGAGTGCCCATTAGTTACATCAGACCTAATCTACCCTAATTCCACTAAGAAAATGTTTCTTCTCACTAACCCTATGAAGTAACTTCCAGACTGTTTACTACCAATCTGTTTATATTACCCTGTATAAGATGTGAACATATCTTAAAGAATTGACTGAAATGCCCTTGATAGAAAAAAATATATTGGTGTTTATATGATGAATACATATATTTTTATTTTTTTTTCCATAAACTTATTTGGCGTATTTCTTTTAGAAGTTCCTAGCCTGGAGGGAGCTCTAAAGGAGAACTACCTGGCAGGGCAGATACAACTGCCCTGAGTCAAGTTTCATTTATATGGATTGCGGGGAAAAGAAAGAAAGAAGTACTTTCTTTTTCCTTACTAAACACAGCCTTGAAGTAAAAAGTAATTTTGACGTTTGTTTTATACTGAAACCCATGTTGTTAAAGTGAGGAGAGATGATGTGACAACCCAAGTAAACAGAATTGTATTTATGAGCTAAAGTCTGCTGCTGGCCCTCAGCAGATCACTGTAGTGGCTGAGGATAATTATATTAATTCCTGTGTACTCTCATATTCAAAACCTCTCTGTGTCCTGATCGGGCTCAGTGTGAAAGTAGAGGGGGCTGTGGCAGGATTGAGGAGAAAGCAAAGGGGGACCTTGACCCAAACAGCACCCTTAGATTTCAAAATGCATAAGATAAACCCTGGGGATTGGGAAGTAAGCATCTTTAACCCCTTGTTGAGAGGGTCCATTCCAGGAACTGCACACAATGGAGACTGCGGTCCATACTGCAGAGTGAGGATGGACGCATGCCTCCCGAATCGAAGGACCTCTCCCAAGTGACCATTGGACTGCGGAAAGGACTACGAACGATCTGAAATTGATCTTGAAAAGGAAAAGACTGGTGAATAAATAACGATTGGTTCCAAATTTCTAAGGAAGTATCCCCCCAGCTGTACAAGTGGTTCCAAATACCTCCTTCATATACTTTACAAATAACCCATTATATACCCTAGCATCCAAACAGAATTCCTCTCGAGTCAGAGGCAATTCTTAAAATAGTAAGAACCCATATTTATCTACCACACTGTTGTGAAATAGAAACTGATATTCATGGATTTCATAGAATACCTAGAGGCATACCCTGTTTAAAGCACCCCCATTTAAATCATGAGGGATGGATAGTTTGTCAATGTACTAGATATAATGAAAAGTGATATTGCTCATTGTTGGAGGTGGGCCAACAGAAGCCTACAGAGGATGGAGAAAGAGGTAAAAGGGCTGTGAAGAAGTTTCAGAGGAAGAAGTTTATCTGGAAGTTCTTTAACAACTGCAGTTGCGAAAAGTTGCCTGAGACCCAGCTATAAGGGGCAGCCTCACAAGACTTCTGTAGAACTCCCCTGTCTGTACCCCAGACCACTCCTTCCTTTCCTCCCCAACTCTCCCTTCCCCCTGTATGGCCGGACATATCCCCTGCGGCCAATCCCTCCATTTCTCTTATCACTGACCCTCAGGATTTGATGTTCCTAGCAAGAATCCCACCTTTGTTCCCGATCCTTCCATATTCCCCTGTATATAAACTGACATCTTGTTTTAATAAACGCCATTTTGGGTCACCCGTGTGTGACTGTCTCCTAACAAAGTGTGCCAGCGAGGGTCTCTTCTCGGGGGACAACCCCCCCCCCCCCCCACAATAGCTCATCTTACTACATACACTCTCATTGCGTAAGCAGCAAAAGAAAAATACAATACCCTCAAGAATTATTACCTGAGTTAAAAGATATTGAAAAGCAACCAAACATTTGTACAACACTTTGTGAGTGGGAACTATTAGTCCCAAGGACATGGAAAGTGTCTAAAAAAAGGAAAAAAAACCTAGAAAAAAAAAAATAAAACACCATACTATAAAGTTTGCATGAAAAAAAAAAAGGTAAAACAAGCTCTTAAATTAATACACCTATAAAATTATTGATGGAAGCACTTTATAAAGTGCCACCTAAGGAAAAAATTTTATTCTACCCTTTAAAATAAAGAAGAATAAACAATAATGATTGAAGAACTTTGTCTATAATACTTTGGAAGTGTGTCCTTTTCCTTCAAAACATTTTAAACTTGGAGGACATATAACCCCTGAGGAATACGACTGCTGCGGAGAAGATAACAAAATACCTCGCTGCTCCATGCAACGGAGTAGGCAAGGGAGGCAGAGGCGTACTAAAGTGGGTGCGTAAGTATATGACATGCCTCTCAATAAGCCTGAACTAAAAGCTAACACTCCGTAAAAAAGGACAAAGCCAAACCAGAAAATTGAGCCTTAGATATGTTTCCGCAAGGTCTCCACCAATAATTTAGAAGTGGGCATTTCTGTATTGTTGTGTACTCAGTATACCAATAGCAAAAACAAACACAAAAATAACTAATAATCATCAGCCCTTTAAATAGTAATCTATGTTTAACTATTCACCTTGGCTAACTACTCTGTTGTCAACTATTACAAGACCTCTTATTTTATTAAGACTAACATTTAGATCATGTATTTTTAATAAAATTATTACCATTGTTAAAAAAAAAAGATATTTAAAAACTACACATTTAATGCTACTAAGAAAACAATATGAACAAATCAAAGAAAGAAAAACCACTTTGGTACTCCAACCAACCAGAGAAACTTTAAATAGATTTAATGAACAAAATGAGAATCAAAAAGAAAAGGGGGGAATTTTAATAGAAGGGTTAACTTTGTTCATAAAATCTTATGTGTATGAGGGAATAAGAAACTTTTGTTATAATTAAGCAAAATAAGTTTCACAGAATTCTGTTAATCAAGCAAGTGTCAGTAAAAGTAATTGCACACATCTTGCGAAGCAAACAAGTGTCAGTATTGGTGGAATTCACAACTGATAAGAACTACGGCTTTTATCCCTGATGGATTCCAGAAGGCAGATAACAACCACTTAACAACAAGCCACTCACTTGCAACCACAACGCACTTACATTCAAAATCCGGGACTTGAAACTGTATAAAGAGACATTTACTGCATTTTGGTGTGTGTCTCGGGTGGAGCACTGACTTCTCAGACCACCCAGTGCTGTTTTGCTTTATTATCACTTAATAAATATATCAATGTTTAATTGGAATTGAGTTGTCTAAATTCTTGTACCAATTTATAACAGTTTAATTGTCCTGTGAATATATTCTATGATGTGGAATATGCTAAGAGAGAGCATTTATCTGTCTGGCTTCCTTTTTGTTTTACTGTGTATCTGAACTGCCATTTTTTGTGTCTTAAGTTTATTCCTATGTTCTGTACTGTTTTATGGCAAGGCAGCCATTATTTACTCACTGCTTTTGCTCTGTCTTCTTATAGGGGTTTTACTCAGCTATGCTTGTGTTCCTTTTGATGAATATTTAATATAATCATTATACTTAATATTCTAGTAATTAAAATAATACTGTAAGGTAAAATGTACACAGGTACTTTCCTCAGAAATGCCAAGGCAGTGGAAAGGATTCAAAAAGATTTATTTCAGAGGCCAGGACACAAAAAATTTACAAAAGTCTCACAGTGCTACAGATAACACTGGACCTCAGGGGAAAGGCAAACCTCCTGTTTGCTCTCAGGCTTTATTATCACTGACCCTGTAGCATTTCTGTAAGCATTATCTCTCTCCTTTCACATATCAGAGAGGATGGAAAATTACTATGACTAAAGACAACTCTCTTGCGACCCTATAAACAGCAGTCCAAAGTGAGACCCTTTGAACTCTCCTGGTTGTGACCAGCACTCTCCCTGTGGAATAATGGATAGGGTTAAAATTAGAGACTAATACCTAGAGGGTAAAATGCAGCTGCTGTTCCCCTGATAGAACATGTTGACATGCCCCACAAAGGTTCCCTAAACAATGATAAACACCTGATACAGGGGATGGAACAGAAGAGGAGAGTAACATGAAGGCGCCACTGCCTCCCTCCATAAACATCCTGCAGGGAGTGGAACATGGCGATACTTTGTAGTTCAAAGACCATACAGTATCTGTCTACCAAGGGAGATAGATGCCAAGGACTACTACCCAATTAAGTGTTTGTGACTAGAGTCACTCAAGCTTCACCTAAACCTAAAGAAATAATATTAAAGTAAGTTGGAAATAGGGAAAAATTAAAGGAAGACTGCACTGAAACTGCTGGGAACAGTTGATGGGCTGAACTGGTCTTCCCCCCACCATAGGGATGCCTACTGGGTAAGAAACGTACTCTATGCATACTTAATGCTGCTTCCAGGACTTAAACTTTGCTCTATAGCATATTGGTAGAAACATAGAATCATAGAGTCAACTGGGTTGGAAAAGACCTCCGAGATCATCAAGTCCAACCCTTGATCCAACACTGCTCAGCAGGTCACTAACTGTTTCTTCCTGGATTACAGGGGGGCTATTTGGCTTCCTGTCCCTGTCTACCATCTCTAGAGGCCAGTTGTCCTGAAGACAACCTTTCTTACTGTTGAAAACTGAGGCAAAGGTGTTAAATACCTCAACCTTTTCCTCATCTTTGGTGACTATATTACCCCCTATGTCCAACAAAAAGTGGAGGCTTTCCTTGCCCCTCATAGAATGATAGAATCAACCGGGTTGGAAAGGTCCTCTGGGATCATCAAGTCCAACCCTTGATCCACTAACACCACGGTTTCTAGATCATGGCACTAAGTGCCACATCCAGTCTCATCTTAAAACCTCCAGAGACAGTGAATCCACCACTTCCCTGGGCAGCCCATTCCAATGCCTGATTACCCTCTCTGTAAAAAATTTCTTCCTAATACCTAACCTAAATCTCCCCTGACAGTGCTTAAGACTGTGCTCTCTTGTCTTTCTGATAGTTGCCTGGGAGAAGAGACCAACCCCCACATGGCTACAACCTCCTTTCAGGCAGTTATAGAGAGTGATGAGGTCACCCCTGACCCTCCACTTCTCCAGACTGAACAACTCCAGCTCCCTCAGCCTCTCCTCATAGGACTTGTGTTCGAGTCCCTTCACCAACCTTGTTGCTCTTCTCTGGACCTTCTCCAGCACCTCAGTATCCTTCCTGAACTGAGGGGCCCAGAACTGGACACAGTACTCCAGGTGTGGCCTCACCAGCGCTGAGTACAAGTCCTGCTGGCCACACTGTTCTTGATGCAGACCAGGATGCCCTTGGCCTTCTTGACCACCTGGGCACACTGCTGGCTCATGTTCAGCTTCCTATCAATCCAAACTCCCAGGTCCCTTTCTGCCTGCTTGCTCTCCAGCCACTCTGTCCCCAGCCTGTAGCGCTGCAGGGGGTTGTTGTGGCCAAAGTGCAGGACCTGGCACTTGGTCTTGTTGAACCTCATCCTACTGGAATCAGTCCAACTCTCCAGTCTGTCCAGGTCCCTCTGCAGAGCCCTCCTGCCTTCCAGCAGGTCGACACTGCCCCCCACCTTGGTGTCATCTGCAAACTTACTAATGGTACACTCAATCCCCTCATCTAAATCATCAATAAAAATATTAAACAGAACTGGTCCCAACACTGATCCCTGGGGGACACCACTAGTGATTGGCTGCCAACTGGATGCAGCACCGTTCATCACTGCTCTCTGGGACTGGCCATCCAGTCAGTTCTTAACCCAGTTGAGAGTGCCCCTGTCCAAGCCATGGGCTGACAGTTTTTTCAGGAGTATGGTATGGGAGATGGTGTCAAAAGTTTTGCTGAAGTCCAGATAGACCACATCCACAGCCTTCTCCTTGAAGCCGAATTTTTGCCCCAAAAAAGCACAGAGAAACTGCTTTAGAGATAAAATTTGTTTCTTTAAAGCAGGATGTATTTTAATGCAACGTGTTGGAGAGTTCCCAGGTCATCCTGGACAAAGAACTCTGTTGTGTACAACCAGCACAGCTTTTTTATACAGTTTTGAGTATAACATTACATCATAAAACATGCATATTCATTAAATTGCAACATCTACTTGTAATATTCATATATAGGCGGAGTCTTCAATTTGGGGAGGTTTAGAGGTGGGAGTTCCTGTAGCCTTCATCGTGGGCAGTGGTTGTTTGCTCTTCTTCATCGCTGTACACTTTTGAACTTTCCTCAGATCTTTCCTAATTTGGATAGTTGGCAAGTGTAGTAGGGTCAGGTTGACTTTTGGCTCGTTCTGAGATTTGCTGATTTTGTTATCTTTTCGTTTTATGTTTTAAATGTTCTATCTTGTCAAAATGTTCTATTCCTCAGTCAGTTTATTACTTCTGTGGTTTCCTAATGCTAGGGTTTTAGAACTACTTCCACAATTTTGTGTTTGAGTTAACCTTTTGTTTCTCAAAGACTGCCTCAAAGACTGCCTCAATTGAGTGGCTTCATCCTCATCCACCAGGTGGGTCACCTGATCATAAAAGGAGATCAGGTTGGTCAGACAGGACCTGCCTTTCTTAAACCCAGGCTGATTGGGTCTGATCTAGTGTCCACCCTGTAGGTGCTGTGTGATTGCACCTAGAATGATCTGCTCCATAACCTTGCCAGGCACTGAGGTCGGGCTGACAGGCCTGTAATTTCCCGGGTTCTCCTTCTGGCCCTTTTTGTGGATTGGTGTGACATTCACCAACTTCCAATCATCTGGGACCTCCTTTTGCTATTGATGTATTTGTAGAAGCACTTCTTGTTATCCCTAACAGAAGTGGCTATATTAAATTCAAAGTGTACCTTTGTCTCACTTATTTTCTTTCTACATGACCTAACTATATTACTAAACTCTTCACGAGTAGCCCACTCTTTTTTCCATCGTTGGTAAACTCTCTTTTTTTTCCCCCTAATTTCCTTTAAAATCTCCCTATTCAGCCAGGCTGGCCATCTTTCCTGCCGACTTGCTTTTCGACACACTGGGACAGCCTGCTCCTGTGCATTCAAGACTTCCTTCTTGAAGCATGACCATCCCTTCTGGACCCCTTTGTTTTCAAGACCTGTTTCCCAGGGTACAGTCTGAACCAGTCTTCTGAGTAGGCTGAAATCTGTCCTGCGGAAGTCCTGGAGGGACTACTTCCTCTACCTCCCTTACTAATCGATGATATGGACCTGTAACTTGCCTTATCTGTTTTTTCCTTTTCACTACTGGGACAATTACTGTAGTTCTTATGGTTTGAGTGACCATCTTAGCCATCGTGTCCTCCAATGCAGTTTGGGCCACTGCCTCCTCTACAGTCCTCTGAGAGTATTGAACTGTGGCTTGATAAGCACAGGTCAAGCCCCAGTACAGGGTGAGAAGCTGCTGGTTTTGATCAGGGTAGGCAAGGCACCCTTCCATCAGGTGACATTTCAGTTTGCCAGGGTTGAATACCTGTTCTGGTGTGAAATCCCAGGTAATGGGAGATGTCAACCACCCTAGTAACCTGCCAAAATCCCTCCACACACCCTGCCACCCAGGAATTGCGCACCCTGCCACCCAGGAATTGCACACCTCAGGGCACATTTCAATATATCTTCACTTAAATTTTGTTTTCTCTTACACCCGGATAACAGCAGATTCCATGAGCTCCTTAGCATGCCAACAGTATTAGTTAATAATATTAACAGTATTAAACAGCTTACATAAGGATGAGCAAGGACCATGGGAAACTTCATTATAAAGCCATTTATGGGAGAGCCCAGCTGGTTCTTGGGTCTCAGTGTAAGCTGAGGAATCGAAGATAGAACGTCTACACCTGGCAAGATGTCAGCCACGGACAGAAAGGACTGTGACAGAATGGATTTCCTGTCAAGAATGCTGACTCATTGCTTTCAGACATGCGCAGATGTATATCCAATTGTGGGTTATTTATGCTTCTAATAAACCAATTGTGTGTGTACATGTGTCACTTAAAACTGTATAAATGTAGCTGTACTGCTGTAATAAAAAGTTCTTGTTCCTACTTGCCTGAAGTCGTGTCATGTTCCACCCCAACCAAGACAGCCATTCATATTCATCTTGGGCAGGGAGGGGAGGGTGTATTCCTCCATCATCCCCTGCAACACCTAAAACTAATCTGACACAGTTTCACCTTTAATTTTTATATGCCGATTACTAATAACCTAACTGTATCACTAAAATGGAGGTTTTATTCTTTGGTCCTCTTCGTCTCAGGGAAAGAGTGGAAATGGAATGCAATGTTTACATTAAAGCTTATTTATCATACTTAGCACAAGAATATTGCAAGCTACAGGATAGGGAACATTCATGGAACTATTTAACGAGCTATTACACACCTTTTCCAAACTTATCCTCCTTCCCAAACTTTTTACATACTATCTTGTGTTGCTCTATTATTACTAATTATTAATCAATATATAGTCCGTAGATAAAGATAGCACAAGTAGACTTTTTCTCTCGGTTTTCACTTTAGTAACAGGTATTCACTGCATGGTATTCTTCTGCAGGATTTAACAACTTCTTCTTTTCTTCTCATTGACTGTCCAAGGCTGCTTGCTAGATTCCAGCATTATCTCTGAGGTCTCTCACTTCGCAGCTGCTTCTAGCTTCTTAGACTGAACACCTGTTTGGTTCCCAACAGTCCCCAGATGATATCTCCCCCAGCATGACACTGCCATCAGTGTAAGGGCAAACACAGAGTCATTGTTTATATTGGTATGTTCCCAAACTCAGCAAAATAAAGAGATAAGCAGTGCAGCTGACAAACACTGTGTCCTGCACAGGAGCTTGCTACTCAATAGCTACTATTACAATAGCATGCAATATACATATGTAACTGCCTTTGTCTTGCCCCATGTTCAGGTGCCAAAAAGACTGTAGTGGGTTGACCTTGGCTGGATATCAGGTGCCCACAAGCCACTCTATCACTCCCCTTCCTAGCCAGACAGGGGAGAGAGAATAAGATGAAAAATGACTTGTAGGTTGAGACAAGGCAGTTTTATAATGCAAAAGTGAAAGTTTGCGAAGTGGGAAATAACAAGGTTTATTCTCTACTTTCCCATTAGCAATGGGAATGTCTGACCACTTCCTGGGAAGTAGGACTTCAGTATGTGTAACAGTTTCACAGCAGGAAACCATTGTAAACCACAAATGCCCCCTCTTACTCGTCCTTTCCTTAGCTTTTATATCTGAGCTGACGTCATACGGTATGGAATATCCCTCTGGTTAGTTTGGGTAAATTGGCCTGGTTGTGTCCTCTCACAGGATCTTGCCCTTGATTGATGAAGGAATGCTACAGTGCTGATGCTGTGCTCAGCAGTAACCAAAACACTGGTGTGTTATCACACCTTTCTAGCTACCAATGCAAAGCACAGCACTGTGAAGGCTGCCCACTGCGTGCAGAGTTGTTAAGTGGGCAGTTAAGGAGCACAAAAGAAGCTGCCTTCTGGTTAGTGGCCTCAGAATCTTGTCTCCTGGGAAACGGGGGTAAGGAACTCCTTTTTACTTTTTTTTCTCTCATCGCCTGCGAAATGGGGAGAGGAGTTTGGGCTTGCTGCTGAGGCTGGAACAAGATAGGAGTGGAAGCTCTGTGGGGTTTTGTTCTCAACCTATTTGCCAACTGTAGATTCTGCTTGGATTTTTCATCAGAGAGTGTTACAGTCTGGTCAGGGCTTGGAAAAGCCCCTGCCAGAAACAAGTCCGGGCTTGTCAGAGCTAAGTTGGGACTGGTTAGACATTAAGGCTGTACTGACCAAAAAGAAAACAATAAGTCAGGCAGCCCCGGGGACTTCTGTTTAAACGTTGATCTCTATCCTACATCAGACCACCACCCTAAATTAATTTGTTACAAATGTCAATCCATTTACCTAATCGTCAGCCCATTTACCTAATTATAAACTTATATTAGTTCCGCTATACATTCAAATACAAAATGATGATACAGAAGTGTGAAATGTAAAACCAATCATGTAACCTTGCTTGGAAAATGGTATATAAGAAGCGTTCAAAATGTGGGTCTTTGGGTACCTGTCTTGGGACACGAGTCCACAGGAATCCCGGGCCCTGGAATAAAGCACCGCATAAACTAACACTCTGTTGGTTTGTGTCCTCATTACGGGCAGCAAGAGGAACTGATTCGGGAGTTCTTTTTTTTTTTTTTTCCCTTTCCTGTTCCCGTTTGTTTCTTCGTTAGCAGTGATTCTTGTGTACATCAAAGGGAGAAGGAAAACTGTACCGCACAATTTGGTCAGCAGAAAGAGTGAGTTTTTTTCCCATTAGGGAGGACTTTTTTTGTTGTTTCTCTCTCTTCTCTCTCTCCCCTTTCCCAGTATGTGTGGGGGAAGGGAAACCCATTTTTGGTTTTCTCCAACACACCCTGGAGGGTGTTACCCTCCCATGGCAAGGACCAGTGTTTCCACAGCGCCCCCTGCTGACCAGCATAACAAACTGCAGGCTCTGCATTTCCAGTGATACAACAGCGCCCCTGGTGACTGGCACAGGACACTACAAACTCTGCATCTCTGGGGATCCAACAGCATCCCCTGTTGACATTGGTTAGAATTGCACCAAAGGGTGCAAACTGAACTGTTTATTTTTTTTCTTTGCTTCTTTATTGGTTTGTCTTGAAGGGGATTATTTGTGGGTATAGGAGTATTGTTTGGTTGTTTTACTTGTTTTCTTTAGTCGATTCTGCCAATACACATATATCTTTAAATAAAGGGCTGTTGTTTTTCCTTTTTCCCACTATTTTTTTTCCTCAATCAGAGCTTCTAAATTTCGGATTTACAATTGCTTAGAGGGAGGAGTTTGGGTCTTCCTCGTAACTCATCCTCAGCAAAACAACTGTGTCTCATTTTAAACTCAGACAGACTGCTAACAGTTGAGGAACAGCAGGTGCCAATCACCACTGCAGCAGTATATCATTGGCAATACTGCATGAACTGAGACTCTGTGATCCCCATCCACAAGATGATCCATGAGCTGGAGATCCAAGGAATGCTCAACAAGACTTGCTCACCCTTCAACAGCCCCATTTGGCCTGTGTGTAAGCCTAATGGAAAATGGAGATGATTGACAGTGGACTATCACAACTTGAATGAAGTTACTCCATTGCTGAGTGCCACTGTGCTAGACATGCTGGAGCTTCAGTATGAACTGGAGTCCAAGGCAGTGAAGAGGTGCCACCACTGACATTGCTAATGCATTTTTCTCCATTCCCTTAGTGGCAGAGTGTAGGCCACAGTTTACTTTAACCTGGAGGGGTGTGCAGTACACCTGGAACTGACTGCCCCAGGGGTGGAAACACAGTCCGACCATCTGCAACAGACTGATCCAGGCTGCACTAGAAAAGGGTGAGTCTCCAGAACACCTGCAGTACATCAGTGACATCACTATATGGGGAACATGGCAGAAGAAGTCTTTGAGAAAGGAAAGATCATCCAGATTCTCCTAAAAGCTGGATTTGCCATCAAACAGAGTAAGGTCAAGGGACCTACCCAAGAAATACAGTTCCGGGGAGTAAAGTGGCAGGACAGACGTCATCAGATCCCAACAGAAGTCATCAATAAAATCACAGCAGTGTCTCCACCAACCAGTAAGAAGGAAACACAAGCTTTCCTGGGTGCATTAGATTTCTGGAGGATGCACATCCCAGAATATAGGCAGATTGTAAATCCTCTCTACTTCGTAACATGCAAAAAGAACGATTTCCACTGGGGTCCTGAACAGCAACAAGCCTTTGATTAAACAGGAGATTGCTCATGCTGAAGCGCTTGTGCCTCGTCAGGACAGGATCAGAGGTGAAGAAAGTGCTCCACTCTGCAGCCAGGGACAACGGTCCTTCTTGGAGCCTCTGGCAGAAGGTGCTTGGGGACAATCAAGCCCGACCACTTGGATTCTGGAGCCGAAGATACCCAGAATCTGAGACCAACTATACTTCCCAACAGAGAAGGCGATTCTAGCAGCCTATGAAGGAGTTCAAGCTACCTCAGAAGTGATTGGTATGGAAGCACAACTTCTTCTGGCAGCCCGACTACCAGTGTGTTACTGGAATCCCATATCTATCTCACATGCTTTCACAGATCCCATTTTATGGCCTTCTTCCACTCCTCCAGACCTTGGGCTCCATTCCATTGGGATGCGTACTCAGGAGAGGAGAAGCAACACAATTGATCATTGGGCACTGATATCAGCCCAGCTCGGGTCATTGTCGCACTTTCCTTGCTCCTCGCAGAATTCACTCTGAAAGGGAAAGTGTAAAAAAGCAGATAAATATTTGTATGAACCAAAGTATTAATTATAAAACTTTTATTATTTTCAAGACCAGTGTACTGGTTTTGGTTGGGGTAGAGTTCATTTTCTTTGCAGTGACTGGTATGGGACTGTGGTTTGAATTTGTGCTGAACACAGGGTTGGTAACAGAGAGATGTTTTTGTTATTGCTGGACAGGCTTACACAGAGCCAAGGCCTCTTCTGCTTTTCGTATTGTCACACTAGCAAGGAAGCTGGGGTTGCATGGGAGGTTGGGAGGAAACATGGCTGGGAGAGGTGACTCAAAGTGACCAAAGGCATATTCCATATCATATGGCATCATGTTCAGTATATAA